>NC_054604.1:6791791-7097560 GCF_004785595.1 Juglans microcarpa x Juglans regia
GAGCATTTTGTTCGTTTGAGGGTGAGTACGTTTGAACGTTGAGTCGGGCGTTCGAACGTTATGTTACAATTCTGTGTAATTACGTTCAAACGTTAGTTCGAATGTGAACCAATGTTCGAGCGCTTTTTTTCTTACATTCGAATATACAGATCAGAAATACTAATTTCATAAAATTAAAAAATATACTAATTTTATCATATTACACACCATCAATCAACAACTAATTATGTCTTATAAAGTTTTAAAATTAGATATTAAAATAAGTTATATACACTGATAAAATTGATAAAATTCATTTCTTATTCTTTCCTCGCTCACCACGATTATGTTGTAACGACATAACACGCTCCATTTGCACCATCATCTCCCGCTGCACTTGCTCTTGGACTTCACTACGTATTCTTTCCTCATGGTCTCTCTGTTGGTTGTGTAAACGTGTCTCTAAATGAGACTGAAGTGGTCATGACATCATCTCAAACTTACTAAGTCATCAACGTCTCAAACTTCTTGAAGTGGTCAAGACATCGTTCATTGTGACGTTGGAATAGTGTAGCCATCAACTCATTCACAGTTCTCAAATACTCGCTATGGCCAAAGTCGAGGTCGAATTCATCCTAATAAGTGAATTAGGTCAAAAATATGATATACTGATCTTGGTGAAAAAAATGTACTCACAAAATAAACTCACAGCACATGACTTATAATGTGCTCCTTAATCTCATTAGGAATATCTTGCCATGAGCGCATATAAAGTGGAGCATAAGCTCAGACTACTGTGCCAATATAGAAGGAAAGCGCTACTGCACTATCATCCACTCCTCCAGTGGAATTATCAGGAATGGTGATCTCGAGTTTTCCATACCTTCTATTTTTCTCAAGAAAGATGCCACATGTATAGCCACGACAGCGACAAGTGGATGCATCAGTTATATGATAATAGTATAATTATAGTTATATAGTTCTTGAGACAAAAGTATTAATTATATAATTAATTACTAACAACATTTCTTTATTGGTAGGTGTCGACTAGTTATTGTTTTTTTACGTTTTAACTTGATCTTCATGAGCGGATTCCTCGGGTGGAGAGTCCTCAATAGGTTTGGAACTTGGACTTGACGGAGGAGGCACATTTCCTCGTTATCGTTTTAGCGACATCCTTAAAAATGATTAACTATATCAAAAAAAAAATTAATTAGAATAAATTATGAAAAGTATAATATCCTATAGTCACCTATATGAATAAAATATTTAGTACTTTTATTTTTTATCTTCGGATGTATTTTCTATACTTGTTTAAGAATCTCACTCAATAACATCTTCGTCCTCCTTATCCACTTCCTCCACAGATTCTGATTCTTTTTCTTTTCTTGACTCTTATTCTTCTTCTTCCTCACTTACTTGAATTGAATGATCATTTAATATGGACGGGTCGAGATGGACAGGCGGGACATCATCTCTACACAAGGGGAGCAACTCGAGTGCACTGAGGTCAACAAACAAGTTAATACCCTCTCCATCTTCCTGGTAAGCCTCTACAATCGAAGTGTCATCTTCATCTCCACTATTCTTGTAATCTGTACTTGTTCCTGCTTCATATATATTTCAAGAGACAAATTTTTGTATGACTCGCCAAATTATCTCTTCACTATCTTCATCAGCGTTTTTCATTGGATCAATCAAGTAGTAGACTTGGGTAGCTTCACAAGCCAATACAAATGGATCATCTTCGTACCATTTAGATGCAATATTGACATTCGTAAAGTGATTATTCCTATGTATCAAAACTTGACCACAGCCTAGATCCCACCAATCCCATTTAAAGACATATGTTACAGACTCATCCAGATATTTCAATCTGATAATATCACGTATGACACCATAATAGTCAATATCATCTGTTACATGACACCTCTCGACCAACACACCAAAGTTTTTAATCTTTCTATTACGTTTACGGTCCAGAGTATGTAATATATAACCTCGTGCAGTGTATCGAAGTACTCTATTTGAGAGAACACAAGTCAATCTATACAATTCAGGAGAAATTGATCCGGAATCACGAACACGTTGTTCCAAAATCTAACAATTGAAATAGTATATATTTATTAAAAGTTACCCAGAGTTAAGAGTTTCAAAATGTAACATATATATAATTTTAGTTCATACACGTTGTTCAAACCATTTGAGAAATTCTTCCTCGTGTCCTGCCTCTATATTCTCTACGCCTTCTATCATACGTTTATCCATGTGCCACTGTATATAAGTGCAAAATAATATTATTTTGAGCACAAAGTTATAGTTTTTTTTTTTTTTTATATATATATATAGAAACAAACATCTTCATTCGAGATAAAAAAAATTACAGGCATTTATTAAACCATAAGGTTTGAAAAAGAAAGTTTGGAATACAATCCCACCACATTTCAATATTCTCAACTCTCCAAGCATTTCTAGCAAACTTATGAGCTACCCCATTACCCTCTCTATACACATGAATAAAAGAACAACTTGTAAAGCAACTACTCAATCTCTGAACTTCAGTAAACAGATTACCAAGCATGGAATTCAACATATTATTTTGCTGCAAAGATTGAACTAACAGCAAACAGTCACTCTCTATCTCAATATGTGAGATGCCCATAGTAGAACACAATCGCATTCCTCTGAAGACAGCAAGTAACTCAACGGCTTCTGGTTCTTCCACCACTACTTCAATTTTAGAAGCAGCCATAACAACTTTCCCCTCTGAATCCCATAAAATAACACAAACACCTGCCTTATAAAGATCTGAAAACATAGCACCATCAATGTTGAGCTTAAGAACCCCAGGAGGAGGAGGCTTCCAACTGTAATGATGTCGTATTTGAGCCTGGGATTTAACAGTGGAAGATTTATAACTCTGCAAAAGTCCCAAAGAATGAGAAATAACATGTCGGGGACTTAAACTAGCATTATCAAATTTCAACTTATTTCGCCTATACCAGAAATCCCATGCAAGACAGCAAAATAAAGCCAATTTATTAATGTCCTTGCCATCAACAACATGCATTGCCAAATCAGAAAAAACTAATAGAGGTAACATTAGCCAAAGCTAGCCATAACTAAACACTGCATGCAACAGATCTTCAACAGGATGCAGACAAAACCTGCATGTAGCTACTGTGATCACCTATTTCTGCACCAATTTATTCTTTGCAGGCAGACCATCCTTGCTTGCCCGCCGTGCAAACACTTTTATCTTATTAGGTACAGGCATCCTCAATAATGTTTTCCATAATCTATTATGTCTCCCCATTAAAGAGGATGCATGTACCTGATAATTAGGACATAATAAGCTGTAGTAAAACCAGTTTGGGACATGATAAGCTTGTAACAACTTTTCACTGAATACTGCCCACTTCTTTCTTGACTCCAAATCAGTTTATCAGCAATACCTTCTGGAAAAATCATGACTTTCATAATATCATCCACTTTAAGAAACTAGAAGAGATAGTCATCAATCTCCCAGTAATTATTTAGCACATACCACCGAACTTCATCCAACTCTCCATCAATTAAATCGTAACCCATTTGTGCACCTAAGGGTCGTACATTTTGAGAAAACATTGATAGCTCATGAGGAGATGGAACAACAAGATTAGCATTTCGCTTTTGACGATTAAATCGTGTCTCAACACCATGAAGATATAGAGAGCAAAATGTTAACCATTCATCGTGTTTATAGGTCTTTGCTATTGAACCCTCAGCTCTGGCTTTATTCCCAACAATGCGCTTCAGTAGACCCAAATATCTTTCAACTGGATACTTCCAACGAAACTGCACCGGTCCACCTAACACTACCTCCCGGGATAAATGTATTGTTAAATGGACCATAACATCAAAAAATGATGGTGAAAAGATCTGCTAGAATTTACATAGTATAGTAGCAAGGTATTCTTCTAATTTTCACAACATTTCTTGATTTACTACCCCAAGCGCACAAATCCTTAAAAAACATACAGAGTTTAGATATGGCGACACGTACATTAGATGTCAGCTTCCCACGAATTTCCACCAACAGTAACTTCTACAAAAATACATGACAATCATGACTTTTCAATCCACTAATTTTCCTGTCATCAGGGCTCACGATATTCAATCAATTATATAACATATTCACAATATCCAAACAACATATTCACAATTAATTATATAATATATTCATAATATCCAAACAACATATTCACAATATTCAAATATATTCACATACTCATATTTTCACATCAATATTTACAATAAAATGTAGAAATATACCTAGCAATTTCCTCACAATATCAATCCCCAACAAATGTCAAGCTTAAAAATTTTCCAAGGAATAATATTTCAAACAAAAACACAATACTAGTTAGCACAAATTAAAAAATATATAGAAAAATCACAACATTATTCAAAATAAATAAAAAATATAATACTAACCTCACAATATTAAACTATTTTCTCTCTAACTCTCTCTCACTCTCTCCCTCTCTCTCCCTCACTCTATCTTTGTTTCAGTGAAATAGAGTTCTCCAAGTGAGGAAGGCACGAATTAAATGCCCTAGACTTGTCTGGGGTGACATTATTTTTTTCCAAAATTTTTGGTCTTCCGTACACAAACGACAACGTATTGAAGGCATCTTTGAGCTATTGCAGTGACAAGTTAAACGAAAACTCGCCGCATCAAATATTCGGTCAGTTCGACTGTCATTATATACATTCGCAACTTATGTAAAATTTTAACACTCACAAACATTCGAATGTACAATAGTTCACGTGCAAACGTTACGTTAATAATCCCAAAACAAGCACAGATCATGCGGATTAAGTTTGAATGTATAATTCAAAACGTTCGCAAGTTTTGTTGATGATTTCACAAGTGTGTGACCTCTAATTCACACGGGAAAGATCCCACCATTTTTCCATTCACGTTCACACATATACGCATCTACGTTAGAACGTTAAGTATGCACGTTCAAATGTAAATATCATCAATTTCTCTTACAAATAATGCAGAAAAAGATACTGCCTAAATTTTCAAAATGTTCGCAGGTGTAAATCCACTTTGGCATGCCAATACAAAATGTTCAAACATAGATTTGTATTGTTCAAACGTAATTCACATATTTATATATTATTTAAACAATAGTGGTTTATATAACTATAGTGGTTTACGTATTTATATATTATTTGCTTATAGTATGTTAGTACATAATATTAATTATTAATAAGAATGTTATTAATTACATAACAACACTAGACTAGTATATATAGTATATATACCATACTAGTACACTATATACTAGTATAACTTATATACTAGTATATAATGGTGTCAGTATAGCATATATTATTAGCTTATAATATATTAATACATAACAGTAGTTGTTAATTACATTTTATTAAATTACTTAACAACATTAAACTAATATATATTGTATCTATTTCTCACTAGTTCACTACGTACTAATATATATTCTATATTAGTACATAATGTTATTAGTATAACATATATTATGAGCTTATAATATGTTAGTACATAACATTAGTTGTTAATTACATTTTATTAAACTAGTTAAAAACACTAGACTAATATATATTGTATCTATTTCTTACTAGTGCACTATGTAGTAGTATAACTTATATACTAGTACATAGTGTTATTAGTATAACATATATTATTAGCTTATAATATGTTAGTACATAACATTAGTTGTTAATTAGACTTAATTAAATTAATTAAAAATATTAAACTAATATATATTGTATATATACTATACTAGTGCCCTATGTACTAATATAACTTATATAGTAGTACATAATATTATTAGTATAACATATATTATTAGCTTATAATATGTTAGACAACAAAATTAGTTATTAATTACACTTTATTAAACTAATTAAAAACACTAGACTAATATATATAGTATATATACTAGTGTGTAGTGCCCTATGGACTAATATAAGTTATATACTAGCACATAGTGTTATTAGTATAATATATATTATTAGCTTATAATATGCTAGACAACAAAATTAGTTGTTAATTACACTTTATTAAACTAACTAATAATACTAGACTAATACATATAGTATATATACAAGTGCATAGTACCCTATGTACTAGTATAATTTATGTAGTAGTATATAATGTTATTGGTATAACATTTATTATTAGCTTATAATATGCTAGACAACAAAATTAGTTGTTAATTACACTTTATTAAACTAATTAATAACACTAGACTAATAAATAGTATATATATTAGTGTCTACAACATAAATATAATGTGTATATAATATATTATTTAATATGAATTATAAAAAATTTATTGTAGAGATGTTCGAATGTACAAACATAACATTCGCATGTAACGGGAATTAAGTAATTAAACATTCGGATGTTATAATTGAAACATTCGGATGTCTTTTTTCTCTCATCAATTGACATTCGCATGTTAACTATTAAACGTTCGAACGTTAAGTATATAAAATATTAAGTCCAAATGCGAAATGGCACAACTCACATTTCTCTCTCACTCAATCCGTAGCCTCCGTCGCATACCACCGCTTGCATCATTGCCGCTGCCATCAAACTTCGCCACAACCGTCCCAAAATAGGTAGGCATCCCTCTTTAACCTTTGAGTACATTTTTTTGGATGTTTAATGGAGGTTTCGGTAGTTCCCGAAACCCATTAGTGGTCATACCTTCATCTTCATTTTTCGGCCACCACAGATTGTCAATGGCCAAACGGCTACCTTAGAAAGCTTTCTTGAAGTTTATACTTCATTTCTACGGTGACATTTAGCCAATTTCATTGTGTTTGACCTGTACGGGAATGACTGAGTTCACTCACCCATTTCTGTATCGTAACGTTCGAACGTTATATCATAACGTTCAACATACATGTACACACCCATTTTTGTATTGTGCAAACATATTTAGTAAGCGTGTGAATTTAAATTGTACATGCGAACATACGTTTGTAACATTCACACGTATGATCGTTCATATTCTTGAGCGGCACATACATGCAAACATTATTATTATGTGCGCACGTTATTTATAATTTGTGCGAACGTAAAACCTTTCAGTTGCCATAAACCAAATATACGTTCGAACTAATAGTTATGTATGTTCACATGTATTATTAAATACGTTCAACAGCTTCCTCACGTGCGAACGTGATATGCTTTATACATTCCAACATGTATTTCGTTATGTTCGAACATTTATCATATTACGCTCGAATGCTTATACTAAATAATCTAATATGCGAACATAATAACTAAAATGTTTGCACGTATAAGCTTATCCTCCGAACGTTAAATTTTACGTTCGAACGTGTACCAGAAATAATTTAGATTAGAATACATATTATACTTCATAATATTAATATTGCTCAATTTTTTTCTTTCTTTCAGGATATGACTCATCTTCTGACTACTAGGAAAAGGGAAAGGGAAGGAACAATAGAGGACACATCTCAAATCAGGGCTCAAACAGTGATGTTTGAACTAGAAGTCATGATCAACCACTTTTGCAAACTCATATGGGAGCAGAAGAGCGTTCGAGACATATTCGTTATGAGAGGTTGGATGAGTATCTGCACACTGAGGAGTATCTTATACCCCTTAATGGTTCGGGAGTTTTATATGCAGATGTGCTCCATGCCTAAGGATGCATCTTCTCACATCGTGACAGTACGCGGTGTTCAGTTCGAGGTCTCGATTGATGTCATCGTCAATTTTTTGGAGATTGGTCACGTAACTGAGATATCGACTGCAGGAAATGCTCAGATAAATCCCAAATAGATGCAGATGTAGGCACTTCTGCATCATCTACTGGCCCAGCTGACCGATCAGAGGTTGGGGATACTAATGAGGAGGATGGAGATCGAGATGAGGGTTTCTACATCCTCATTGGGACTGACTGAGACCGGATCGATAAGAAGAACTCCTTCAGCCAGGTACAACTCCTCCATTTTTTTGCATGTTGCATCTTATTGTTGCAACAAATGTGGATCATATGGGACATAAGACCACATTTAGTCGGAAACGCACACAGTTCCTTATACAAGTGGCACATGGAGATCCCATCGACTTGCCACTTTATATTTTTTAGAGGATTTGTTACGAGGCTAGCGTCGTCTCCGCAGACAACCTCCCATATGAAGTCCTCATTACCAAGCTATTAATGACTCGGGGTGTGCAACCCATGGTGGAGGAGTGGAGGATAGACTAGATGAGCCCTATCGATGTAACCACACACCTTCGGAGCATTTGACAGGAGAAAGGGCATGCTCGACGTCAGTCTAGTGCTGCACCAGATCCTATTCCTCCGATCCAGTCCGAGCTCGATATTGGGAGTACTAATCAGTCACCGACGGGTACATTTATGGGAGATGCGTGGTTTACTTAGGTTGATACAATAGTCTCAGATATTACTACGCACATCGACTGAAAGATCAAGTCAGTAGAACAAAGTGTTCGAGATTTTGTCGCCGATGTTCTCCATTAGATAGATGTCCTAAACACAAAGGTCAACGCATTAACTGGCGATTTTAATAAATATGTAACCAACACGTTTTGAGTATTTTGTACTTTATTTTTATCATATGTAATGGGCAATATTATTATTTAATATAACTACTATTTTTGAATTTCAATTCCCAATCTTTTTTAATGTTAGCTTATACAACTTTAATATTAAATCACTGCATTTCAATTCTCAATCTTTTTTAATTTGAAATATCCAACTTTAATATTAAATCAATTAAAGTTCGCACGTGAGAATCAATACCGTTCGAACATTGGCGTCAAGATTTTTTACGTTCGCACGTAAATAGACCCCACTTTCGAATGTCCAGGGAACGTTCTAACATGAATATGTATACGTTCAAACGTAATGTAATTTCTCAGCTGCCTTCAGTGATGGTTTTCACAAAAAATACTTTTTTGTAACTGTTTGGGCAATGTCACAATTTCTAAACCATCACAAAAACTAATTTTTATTGTAGTGTATGTACGTAAGCATGCATGTATGTGTATAAATAACAAAAATACTGAATACTGTTGCCTTACGTAAACGGCTCTCAAACTGCTGCTGATGTGAAAAAAATAAAACACACCATTTCGTTTGCAAATCAAAACCACGCCGCACTTCCCCTCCTTAGTTTCCCTCTCCTTAATTTCCTCCCTCTCTGCATTTCTTCCGCACGAAGAAACTGACTCCCACACTGACTCCCTCTCTCTCTTTCTCTTTGTGGGTATTGTGGGTGTTTATATTTTTCCCTTCATTGGGTCTGAAGTGCTTTGTGTTCTCTCTAATATCACTCAATTTTAAGATTAAGCAAATCAAATCTATGGATGTGAGAGTTTACTGTTGTTGTTGTTGGGTTTGGGAAGTCGGTAAATAATAAAAACAACAGAGCAAATAGATAGTGTCACTGTCTGTAAACAATCAAACCGGCAGAAAAGAAGTAGCTCCCTTCGAATGCTCAACGAAACTTACATTTAGAAAACATGGAGGTACCTGAGTGAAGGCATCAGGATCGTGAGGAAACTCGTTGACCGCCTCGATCGTGTAGATTTTGGGAAAGGAATCATCATGGATGAGTTTGGTCCAAATGTTGGACGAAATGCCCAGTAGAACAATAACGGAGAGAAGCAAGAAAATGGAAAGGAGAGAGGATTTATAGAAGTATGAACATGGGTTAGGGCTGGAGGCCATTGGAAGGGATGGGTTGAGAATCGTTCACTGTTTATAGTTCTTTTTCTTACGAATTAGCGTGGGTCTGGGTTGTTTACCGACTCTATTCATCGTGCTTTGTGTTCTCTCTAATTCCCTAGATCAGACAGACGCAGCATGAGTGGAAAGACAAAGACCGAGCTCTGTTTCTTCAATCAAATTCTTCTTTCGGTTTTTGAGAGTTTCTTTTCCTATTCTGCTTCTATAGTTTTTTTTTTTTTTTTTTTAATTTAACGTGGCGTCCCGACTGTACACCGACTGCATAACTCGACTGTATATAACATAATTGTATATATATTGACTTGTTACTGGGATTGAGTGCGGGCAGTGTGCCATTAGCATATGCGGATATACCTAAAATATTGGGATTCCAATATTAATTAAGGCTAATAAAATAAATGACACTTTCCAGCACTTTTTAAAATTAGGTACGTATTCCTTTCTCTTTTTTTTTTTAAGGCAAGCAGGTACGTGTTCTCTTAAACTCAAAAGAGGCATATTTAACCCAATTTTCTTTCGTTATTCGTTAATATATATATATATATATAGATATATTTCGGGGGTAATTAAAAATGCTGAGTAACAGTACAAGAAAGGGTAGAAACCATCTCTACGGTCCAAAAGGTCGGAGCGTCTATATATATATTGAAAAATTCTTTTTATTAATTATCATTTACTATTTTACACCCCACATTCTATAAAAAAAATCTCTACACTTTATGAAAAAATCTCCCCCCTATGAAAAAAAAAAAAAAAGAAAAAAAACAAATTTTTACATTATGTGTATGATGTGTGATACAAACAGTAATTAATTTGTAACAAAACTCATATAAATATATATATATATATATATATAATTGTGAGTTGTGTAAAGTGACGTCGTAAATTAATATATTATATGTATATAAATTTTTTCTTTTGAATATCAAAATAATAAAATGCGCTTTTATATATAGGTCCCTTGTTCCACCAAACGCTTTGATCTAGTGCTGCTGCTTCTGTTTAGAGGTGCATGCATGCTTTTCTCTTTACAAAATGGTCATTAATTGATTCCCCTCAAACTATATACCATTTTCCTAGTAATTTGTAGACTCCATTAAGATCTAAGACTCTTGTCAAATTATCATCTTTTTTATTTTTATTTTTTAATTTATTATCTAATGTACGTTCAGATCTTAACAAAAAATACTTACTGCATGGTACCAAATTAATTAGCAAAATATATATTTCAAATTGGAAGTAATGCGATAGTTTTGAGAAAGTGTAGGTAAAGATTTTGGGTTCTCAGATTACTCAGTGATATTTGGAGACATGATCGATCATTTATATATGCAGGCAGCTACAGCTAGCATTCGATACTACTGTTGATCATTAATTTTGTTGTTTAGTAATAAATTTTTCATTAGCAATTAGATTAAATAATGATCTTAATAATTAGTTTAAATAATCATGGTTGTGGTGATCATTATTTTCCACTGCCAAATATTGCATGATCCACCTTTTTTTTTTTTCTTGGAATCTTCTTAATTTTTAGAAGAAATATAATATTATTATATATAAAGCTTGGACTTTTAATTAATTTGGCTAACTATTGTTTCCAACGTGTATATAATTATATATATATATAAATTTATTATGTATCAGCTACTATTCAATCTCACATCTCATATCTATAATTTTTTTATAAGATATAAGAATATAGACGTAGAGTGTAGAATGATATATAATAATTAATAAAAAGAATTTTTCATATATATATATATATATAATATATAGCTAATTTCCAAGAACATAATTAGTGGATACAGGCATGTTAAGTCTAATCAGTTTTGCACTCGTGCTTGATACCTTACGATTCTTCTTTTCTTTCCCCCCTTTAAAAAAGTATTGGCACGCACCTGTCCAGTTAGTACTAATTATTGATCATGGAATAGATCTCTCTCTCTCTCTAAACATATATATATTTATTTATTTATTAATTAGATAATGGAAAATGATTTCATGAGGTGACTTGGCCACGAGCATTAATTAAAGTGCAACTGCTAGCTACAGCTAGGAGGCCAGACTACAATCAAGCCATGTGTTACATTTAGTAAATAGAGCAATGCTACTATGCTATTTATTTTGTCCCTTACAGGGCTGTGGAGAAAAGGGTAAAACTTGATCCGGCCTATAGATCCGACCCGATCCGACCCGATCCGTGTAAAAAACACGGTTTGAACTAGTTTGCATGTTAAATGTTAAAATAATCCGACTATTTCTTTTCTTTCACACTATTCTTTTTCTTATTATTTTTCTTTTCTGTACAGTCCTAAAACCAATCGCCACCAATCATGAGCAAAGTTCCAACACTGCAAGCAATCAAGAGAATCAAGGGTCCAAAATTACCTAATTATCTAACATTAGAAATAATTAATTGCAGTCTGCTAGTTGAAAATTTAAATTTGAACTCTTTGAAGCTAGAGAAAATAATCGATTTACCATTCAAGAATTCAATTTCATTTTCTTTTTCTGATTTTCCCAACAACTAAACAGATGTCGAAAAATTAAAATGCCTCACTATCACAACTCAACTCGCCGACATAATTCTCAAACGAAACTGTCATTTCCTTCGCATTAGAATCCACACGCCAACCAAAGAAAACGTCTTCTCAATTTCATCGCTCACTTTCTATTCATGATCGAAGATATTGACACCGTACGAAGATTCAACAGCGACACTCGAGTTTTGGTCTCATAATCGGCTCTCCGACTCCAACTTTGATCATACATACCCTTTTGGCTTTATTCTGAACTTTTTCTTCTTTCTTTCTTAGCTCTATTTAAGAGGGTTTAAGCTTTTTTAATGGAGATTTTTGAATCTTGAGTACTCTCCCGCCCTAACACCATAACAAGAAAGATTGTGTGTGGGTTTTTTTATTGGATTTTCTGTCACTCTTTTTCAATGAATGAATGCCTGTAGTGCGTCAGCACGAGGTGATAGTCACAAATGGTTGCTTCAGACTTTGAGAAAAAACGGGTTGACTCGACTCGGGTTGTATTATCCTTCGAAACGGGACGGGACGGGTCGGGTCGGCAGGCCTAGTCACCTTGGCTTGATATAGCATATCAAAAAAATTTAAAATATAAATATTAAAAGTAAAAAAAAAAAATTATAATTATAATTTTCATATTTATATATTTTTAAATGCTATTTATTTTGAATACATATTTTTAAAATATTTTTAATAAACCACGTCAAGAGACAAATAAGTGATATAAATTAGAGATATAATAATATTACTACACCTAACTAATTCTTTAAATTTTAAAAAGCATAGAAACCATAAACTAATTAATATTATATGCTTTAAGTAAAGAAATTAAATTCTTGAAATGTAATTAATTGCTGGCAACTAATGAGAAAGATTGATTATATATCAAGTGAGCCTACAATATTTATTAACAGTATTTATTGTTATCTGTCTCTCCCATATGAGCTTCTCATGCCAAAATAAAATAAAAAAAATTGAGAGAATTTTTTTTTTTCAATTAATTGAGAGAATCTCACTCAATAACGCAGTTAATGACTTCTGGTAGTCTAAAATGATGTTGAAATTATATACAGGGACTTGCTACCATCCATTGACTTCTCTCTTATTTTTGGGTAATTGGGAATTACTTTGTTTTTTGCTTAATGGCATTACAGCTGTGGTCTACAAATAATTTTATCCTAGTTTTTTGGCATTTGTTCGTCCCAAATATTTAATCACAGCTCTACCCTCAAGAAAAATAATTAAGCAAATATATTTATTAAAAAATATTTTGATTACCTAAAATAGTTTAAAATTCTCAAAATTCTTTAAAAGAAAATTATAAAACTTTTTTAAATTCCATCTAAAGTTATTCATAAAAATATGAAAAAAAAGGTTCTTTTATTACTATAAAATCCAAAATTGTCTCCAAATCTAAAAAATGTTATGTGTGTGTGTGTGTGTTTGTAATTTAAAAAATTAAAATAATCAGACCTCAAAAATTTATAAAATTTGAAGATGTAATTAGTTTAAAAAAAACCCCAAAATCTTTACCTATAAATATGATTATCTATAAATGCGTATACTTTTTTTTTGTAACACTCAAAAGTCATTCATATATCGTCTTCTAGTCTCTTCAATAGGTTTTTCCTTTCTCTGTTAAAAAAAAATGAAACATGAATGAGAAAAATGATGCAAATTTCTTACTTTATTTAAATCGAAAATTTTAATATATATATATATAACCAATTTTCAAATTTGATAATAATTTTTTTTATATATATAATGAATTTCTATAAAATAAAATTAAATGTATAAAAGAAATGATATATATATATATATATATATATATATATACAAATCTCAAATGCACAAGTTTCGTGCAAGCTCATTATAAAAAAGTAGATTCTACTATAGAAAAGTGTCAAAAACTCAATTTTTTTATGGGGCCATATTTTTACAAACGGCTTGTACATTTAGGGCTTGTACCTAGCATTATTCATACACATAAATTTATATATATGCACCCAAATAATTATATATATGACCCCCCAAAATTAAATTTATGGTTCTGCTACTGTTATTAGCTAGCAAACTATGATCTATAACTACATGCATGATATAACAGTAGCCCTATATCAAATTAATAGTTCACATGAACATGCATAGCGAACATATATAATTACTTCGCACGAATGGTGGAACTGACGTAGAAAAGAAGTATGAAGAGGAATTTGTCTCATGGTTTGAATATACGGTATTACTATAAAAATATTTTATAATACGAATTTCATCCCACGAAGCTCCACTTTTTTTCTATCTAATATTGATATAACTATAATAATAATATTTATCGATGTAGGTTGTATCAAAATATGATGAAAATTCAAAAGAGATCTCCCCAGAACTGTATGCTTTGGCACATGGTCCGTCTAAGTGGACCATCCAATACTCAGGATGTTTGGTATATGGATATAGATTTCACACAGCTGACAGAGAAAAATATAGGAAAACTTAAAATTATGATGTCGTAGTCGAATGAAGCCATGAGATGATAATATTGACTTCTACAAAATTGTGGAAGATATCATAGTATTAAAGTACGTGGAGGGATATATGGTCTAGTTTTTTAAATGTAATTGGTGGGATGTCTCAAATCCTAGGTTGGGAGTACATAACGATGAATATTTTATGAGTGTTAATACGTCTCACACATGGTATAAGAATGATTTTTTCGTTTTCGCTTGCCAAGCGAATCAAGTTTTTTATTTAGATGATCCAGAGTACGAGAACCCATGACAGGTAGTGGAGAAGTTTGCACAAGAAGAAATTAATAGTCTAACAAATGAAGAAGCATATCAAGAAAACAAATCAGACATCAATCTATTTGTTGATTAAACCAATATGACATGGTCCCCTTTGAGTAGAGAAGATATTCAATCCGAAGTAATTGAGGGTGAAATGTCAGAATGAGATGAATCAACTGAAGTGTCTAGTGAGGATGAGGGTGACTGGTCCAGCAAAACTAATAGTGAATGAATTTCAAACAGATATTTGTGTAAGTATCATTCTTATAAATATCTATAACGTTTGTTCAAATAATAATTTATTACAATTTCAAACAGATATGCCTCCTAAACGCAAAGCAAAACGTGCACCATCTCCATCCATTACCAATTCCTTGTGTGGTTCACCTACCATCAATAGTCGACCAACATCACCAAACCCAGAACAAAGTATTTCATCAAATTAAATACCACATTTATTGCTCAATTTAAGTAATATATATATATATATATAATAATTTAGTTAAAATATATGCTTTAATTACTGTATATATAACTGTTGTAAGCCAGCGCCGAGGTCGAGGCACTACGAGAGGTGTCTGCATAGAGAAAGTGAGGAAAATGTGTAAAATTAAAGTTAATATTCTTGATACTTACACCAGTGGCTCCGGACATTCGGCAGCTTGGCTTGCTTATTATGTTGGTACGCTTACTCGCACATATGTACCAATGACTACATCCTCTTGGACTAAAGTTTTCTAAGATGTGAAAGATCACATCAAAAATCGTTGCCTAATAATAAGCTACATCCCAAGAAATTAAGTATAACATATTAATTTAAAGTTACTTTGTATTTATACTAATTTATAATTTTAGGACAAGTTTGAACTTAATTTTTGCCGACGAGAGGATCGACTAATGGTTGAGGAACTGATGCCGAACGCATTCTGGAGGTACAAAGGTCGATGTCATGTACACTATTAGAAATTCAGTACTATAACATAGGCGGGCCAAAATCTATTCCAAACAATGCCACCAAACAAATGAGAGAATGTTTGTGATATATTTGAAGATCATGCTTATTAAGTAATTTCGCTGTTATTTTTTTTAATAGTATATGATAGATGTATTAAACATATAGACATATTTTTTTTTTTTAAACGGAGTACTGTGAACAAAGCAAATAAATCAAATTTAACGATACGCCATCATATGAATTCTCGATCTTTTCATCATTTGCCTAAAAGAATGGTAAGTTATTCTACTCCCCTATAAATATTAAAATATAATATACTTTTCTAATTTGAGTTTTTCCTTTTGCAGGAAGAAAAAATTCCTGCTAACTATGATCTAACTCAATTGTATGTTAAAGCATATAAAAATCGTGATGGTGTTTGGACCAGTATCGAAACAAAGGCAAATTATGTAAGTTTTAATTTCTTTAATTCTATTGTCTAATAATATTTTTGTTACTTATACTAATTTTAATTTTTTTTTTTGTAGGATAAGATAATATCTCTTAAGGAAATTACTGCAGATCCATCTAATGAATCATTTGTCAATAATGCTCAGATCCTTTCTCAAGTTTTTGGATCATGTTCTGGATATTTGAGGGGCTTAGGACGTTGCGTGAAACTATCCTCAACATCATCATCCTTTTCTCGACCCAGATTGAATGACGACAAGACTAAGGAATTGGAGGAAGTAACACTTGAGATAGAACGATTGAAGTCAAAGGAAAAAAGAGTTGCTGACCCGATTAGATCAAGCAACGGATCTTGAGGTGAAATTAAAAGAGAACATGCAAAAGAGACTAGGGATGGAGGTACAAAAGGTTGTGTGTGAACAGTTGCACTCAATAATGTCCCAAAACTCTATGTCACTATCACAATCTTAAAATTTATTTATTTTTAATCGTCTTTCTATTATGATGTTCCAAAATATTTGAACAATTGTGATGTTTGAATTACAATTTGTGTAATATTAGTATGATATTTTTAATTAAATTCTATTTTGTATGATTAGTACCGTTTGAATGGTAACTAACCAGTTCGTACAGTAAATTACAATTCACAAATCCATTTGAATAAAAATAGATACATTAGAACAAAAACTAGCGCAATCGAATGACAACCAAGAAATGTAGTTTGTATGTCCGTTCGAACAATAAAATATTTATTCGAACAACATTAATATGCAAAATCCCGTTCGAACAGAAAAAATTTCAAAAATAAATAGTCTGTTTGAACGGACAAAATTTATGTTCGACCACAAGTCATTTGAAAAATTTATTAGTTCGAACATATAAAATCAGTTCGAACAGGATCAAATATAGTCATTTCTTCGAATGAAAATTTCTTATTGTTCAAACGGTAAGTACCGGTTTGAATTGATAGGATGTCATTTGATCGTATTTTTTAGACAAAAAATGTTCATCTTAAAAAAATCGACCCGTTAGAGCATGTTCGATTGGTTTCGCTCAATTTCATCCCTAAAAATCTTTTTTTGAGACAAAAATAAAAAATAGAGATAGGCTTTTGAGACAAAAATAAAAAGTCACGTTTGTCTTAAAAATCATTTCGTCCCTAAAATTCAAAAATCAATTGTCGTCTCCAAAAATCTTTTGAGACAAACTTTTCGAGATAAAATGGAGATGAAATTTTTTCGTCTCAAAAAATATTTTGAAACGAAAATTGAATTTTTTGAGATAATTTTTTATCTCAAAAAATCTAATCTCTTATAATGATCTGAGCTCATGTACTAGCAAAAAGAAAGAGAAAGGCCAATATATTATATATATATATATATATATATATATATATATATATATATATATATATAAGAAAAAACTGATCACTTATAAATCTTTTTACACATATATATAAAGGAATTGAAGAGCTTCATGCATCATGCTTTCCAATTTCACTGATTTTTACCAGCAAAATACCATATATATATATTTATTACCAAGGCCCCTAAAGAGAAAAAAAGACCTACCCTACGAATGAAGATTCCAGTTGCTGCAATATTAATTTGGAGATGAGAGAGAGAGAGAGATGCAGATGGCAGCTATTCTTGATGGTAGTCTTTTTTTTTTTTTTTTTTTTTTTTGTTCCATATATATTCGCCTTGATGAAACCATGATTTCTTTCGCTATCATGACTTTATAACATTATTACAATGCATGTACGTAGTTACAATGTATATATAATACATACATTGAGAGTTTTTAGAGTACTAAAAGGTCGCTGGATCGAACAATATCTTTGGTATTAGGGTGATTCCTAGCTAGCTAGCTCCATCTTTTCCTTCATCACTAACACGAACATCATGAATAATTAAGCATAAGATTATTCCTTGTGTCGGAATTGGTTCAAGAGATCAAGAGGGAAAAGGAAGTATGTGTATATATATATATATATATGTAAATGGGTCAGTATTAAACAGTCACCCACCACATATAACATATATCTAATAGCTAGGTAACATCATATCTCTCTTTTTCACATGATATATATGGTTAGTTTCCCAGCCCTAAAATAATTAAAAAGATATATAGAGACTAAGCGTTTGGATGTCGAACTGAGTTGAGTTAAGTTGAGATGATAAAATATTGTTAGAATATTATTTTTTAATATTATTATTATTTTGAGATTTGAAAAAATTAAATTATTTATTATATTTTGTATTAAAATTTAAAAAATTGTAATGATGAGTTAAGATGAGTTATCATCCAAACTCATTAGAATTTGAGTTAACCTATTAATTACATGCAATTTTTTGGGGTTTTTTTTATTTTATTTTTAATTTTTATATTGATTTTGGTACTATTACAAATAGAATTGTCCCGGCCCATCCCTTGTTGTGGCAGTGCAAAGTCATTTCTCTCGTGCAGAATTGAACAAAGCAAACTAGAAGACATCTTGGTCATGATCATGATGACTAGCTAGCATGCACTGATCATGATAGAGTGCAACTTATATTCGTTAGGAGCAGCACTGCACTTCCCGAAAAAAGATCCTCAATACACTTCCCGAACAGCACATTTCACTTTTTTCTTTTTTCTTTTTTCATATATTTGTTTAATCATCATAAATATTTTTAAAAAAATAAAAAAATTCACAATATTATTAAAAAAACACTTCTTTAATCACTAAAAAAAAAAAATCATTCGAAACACTTTTTTAAGTCCCAAATTCGGGACGTTTAGCATTTCTCATTCGTTAGTTTACGCTGGTTAAGTACCAATTATATATAACGCCACAAAGATGAAGAACAAAAAGACGAAGAGATTATATATATATATATATATATATATATAGATGAAAAGAAGAGATCAAGAAGATCACGACACATGCACGTCCCACCCACTAAAATTAAGGAAAAGCACCCGTTTTGTGCTTTTTTTAATTGGATGAATTAAAGGACTACGTACGATATTGCGAATATTGTTGAATTGCTGCTTCAAATATTATACTAATGACCAAGAGTCAAATGGCGTGATAGGCAAGGAAATTTTGGAACTGAAATGGAGACTCTACATGATCAGATAATCAGGAAACATGCAGTTTCATTTTGAGGAAGCCCCCTCCACTTGTGACGCCATTTACACATAATTGACTTGTTGCACATATTTGCAGAAACATATATATATATATATATATATAACCTTTTATATTTTCAAGGCCCAAAGTTCACTGTCTCCAACTTTCGAATAATAATAACTGTTAATGCATTTAGGAGAGAGAGAGAGAGAGAGAGAGAGAGAGGGGCTTTTTCCTTTTTTGTTAGGCAATTGTTTTTTATCCCTAGCTTTAGCAACATTGCTTGATCAGCAGTACGAGCACACAGATCAAAGGAGGCTTTTTCATTCTTATTTAATGACTTTTGGTTTGTTTGTTGCACATTTCGTAATTAATATCATATATATATATTCTACATCATGAAATTAAAGCAAAGTAAGTCAGTATGATCATGACAAGCAATAACAATGTCTTCACAAATGTATCTTTAGATTATAATACCAATAAAAACCCTCTGATCACGCTGATTCCACGTCTTCTTCCCTATCTCTTTCCAATCAGTGACGAATATGATCACAAAGGTATATATATTTAATATCAATTAGTTTATATTGGAATTTGCTTTTGAGGGAAAAAATAAATGTATGAGAAACAAAACTGCCCAATCAGGGAAACCCAATATGCAGTATTAATTATAAGTCATACATTAAACATATACAATTCTTGAAGAACAGTAACAGACGAGAACAGTACTGCACTCTTGCCTTTCCAGCTAGCATGCTGTGGTACAATTTTTTATTATGGTGTTTGGATGCTAGAGTAGGAATTGGAAGGAAAAGACAAGTTTGAATCTCTCTCTCTCTCTCTCTCTCTCTCTCTCTCTATATATATATATATATAATCTTCGTATACCTTCGTGATGGACAATGCAAAATAAATATTATATATAGCCACGAAAAATATTGATGTCCGCGAGAAGACAAAATGGGATATAAATGACAAAACGAAATTAATAAACAACACCCTCAAACTAAAATAAAGGAATATATATGTGTGTGTACGTATGTATGTATATAAACCACGATACTCTCACCCTCTCTCTCTCTCTCTCCAACGAATATAAACGGAGCCAAAAGAGAGTGGGAGTACTGAGAATTTGAGGGAAAGAGAACAATCGGTCGTGTTGTGATTTATAGAGAGAGGACCGGAGAGCAACACGGAGGAGGAAGAGGAGGAGAACTAACATTTTCTATCCAAGTCGTAAGTCTCTCTCTCTCTCTCGTTCCTTGGAAGTTTTTTTTTTTTTTTTTTTTTTTTTTTTTTTTTTTTGTAATATAAAGATTTTGAACTTTTTCGGGTGTTTATCATTTGCACAATCTCTGGCGGACAAACGGGAAAGGAATTTATGGGTTATCAGCAAATGGAAATTCTAAATGGATCTGGTTTTTTGAGTTTATCTACGCGAGGTGAATTCAAAAGTCAGCATGCTTACATATTTTTGTAAATTTAATATAGCGTTTTCTAAGTACATGCAGCTAGCTAGCTTGGCATGTAATTGATTAATTATGAATTTTTTCTACTTTTGTTTTTTAAAATTTCCATTTAGATATATATTAGCCTAGGATCTGATATGGGTAATTCTCATTTTCAGAGCTGGATTATTCCATATCTATGTTAGACTTTAGTTTACCTTAAATTCTGAATGTTTTGCTTCTTCTAGATCATTCACACTTCGATGGGAATATATATGTTTCCGATTTTGAATACATTGCATGCATGCGGTTTTTATGGTGCCAAATTTAGATTGATCGAGATGGTTCACAGTGTTAAGTGCATGCATCTTCTTCTTCTCTGGCCTCCTTGTGTAATTGGAAGCTGACAGACTGATATAGATTGCTCAAGGGTTCGTGCCATTTGATTATTTTCGTGTGATATTTTCTAGTTTTATTGCTGAATATTCTTCTTCTTCATGCATATTAATGGATACACATGGTTTTGTTGATTTGCTTCAAAAATAACATATATATCTTGCGTATGGGTACTGTTTTTGTGTGTACAGTAAATAAGGAATATGATTTATCTCCCCCTCTATTGACTGATTTAGTGACATTAATTTGATTTTGATTTTGAAGAAAGAATTAGGCTCTATTTTGGTTGATCGGATTGGAAGTTTTCAGCAACATGTTGGAGGGTCCATCCTATCTCGTGTCAAGGGACTTGCCTAGCTCGTGTGAGCAAGAGAGCAAGTGGATTTATAATGCTTTTCGTGTGATTGAGCTCTCAAACAGTAAGCATCGATTGCAAGATCATGGAGAAATTCCCCTCAGAAAGTCATGCAAGGTTCAAGATGCTTTTGATCAAGGATCGAGACAATTAGTAAAGGATTTTCCTAATATCTTTGTTATCCAGACAAACCAACCAGATGATCATGATCATGACCAAAACCACATAGGGGGTCGTTCAGATACAAGTTCTCTTATCCACCAACTTGGTCGGGATGTCACAATCAGATGTCTTCTTCGTTGCTCTAGATCTGATTATGGTTCAATCGCCTCAGTGAATCAAAACTTTCGATCTCTAATTCGGAGTGGGGAGCTATATAGACTGAGGCGGGAAATGGGTATTGTAGAGCATTGGGTTTACTTTTCTTGCAAACTCCTTGAATGGAAGGCATTTGATCCAATTCACCGTCGTTGGATGAATCTACCTCAAATGCCTAACAATGATTGCTTTATGTGTGCCGACAAGGAGTCTTTGGCCGTTGGTACCGAACTTCTTGTCTTTGGAAAGGAGATAATGTCCCACGTTATCTATAGATACGACATTTTGACAAACACATGGTCATCCGGCATGAGGATGAATACCCCCAGGTGCTTGTTCGGTTCTGCAAGTCTTGGGGAAGTCGCAATTCTAGCTGGAGGTTGTGACCCACTTGGCAATATTCTAAATTCAGCTGAGCTTTATAATTCAGAAACAGGAACATGGGTGACTCTTCCAAGCATGAATAAAGCAAGAAAAAAGTGTTCTGGGGTATTTATGTGCAATAAATTTTATGTTATTGGTGGAATGGGAGTGGGAACCTCAAAATCTCTTACATGTGGGGAGGTTTATGACATGACAACAAGAACATGGACAGTGATACCTGACATGTTTCCTGGGTGTAATGGAGGGGTTGGGGTGACTGAGGCACCTGCTGCTGTGGCTGAGGCGCCTCCTCTGGTTGCTGTTGTAAATAATGTATTGTATGCAGCAGATTATGCACAAAAGGAGGTGAGGAGATACGAAAAAGATAGAAACTCGTGGGTCTCGATTGGGAGATTGCCCGACCAGGCTGTCTCGATGAATGGTTGGGGATTAGCATTTAGGGCTTGTGGAGATAGGTTAATTGTAATTGGTGGGCCTATGGCTTTAGGAGGAGGGATCATTGAGCTTAACTCTTGGATCCCTGATGAAGGCCCACCACAATGGGAGCTGTTGGCCCAAAAGCGCTCAGGCGGTTTTGTGTATAATTGCACCGTGATGGGATGCTGAGGTATCTTGTATTAGCTGTGTGGAGTCGTCCTTTCAGGATGGATGCAGGAATTTACAGTCTTCGCTTTTAAATTAAGGAGATGGGATTCCAGTTCGTTGCATGCATGCTAAAATCTCGACGCTCCTTTCTTATGGAGAAATATGATCAGATTTCTATTTATAAATAGTCATGGAAACTTTCTTAAAATGAGGCCTGGAGGCATAGTACTTCGTCTTTTTTTATAATCTCTTCACTACTTTCACCTTGTCTTTTACCTATCGTACGTGAGAGCTTTTCAAAGATTGGCATCATCATGTAGAACAGACACGCATGAATAATCTAAAGTCTTGGTACATGTTTTAGGTTGTGATTACCATTTGCATAAACTTTATTAATGCATTCGAAGTTGATATGATGAAAATATGGCTACTAGATCGAAGTTGCAAATTCCCTCACCCCTCTCTTCTCTCCCATTGACATCATCTTTGCGGCGATCTAATGACATATACAGACTGTGGTGGTCCACCAGAGGACTTAGTGCAGCTGATGAAAGACCAATTGGAAGCGCAAAACTTACAAGCAATAGAATCACGTACGTGGACCTGTCATGTAAAATTCGGTTCAAGAAATATGCAAAACTAGCAGAAAAATAATCAATAATCTGATAAATCTCATTACTTGTATTTGCCGAATCAATACATGAAAAATACCCAAGAAATTAAACAATAGTTATAAATTTGATTCTTTCTCTGTATCAATCCTTCCATCCAGTACGACACAGACCAATATACAAGTTTTGGATGAAAACAACAAAAACAAAAGAAAGAGCTATTAGGTAGCGAACAGTACTCTTAACTAATGGAATTCAAAACATAGAATTATTCTTGCAGAAAATAAACCAAAACAAATTTAACCAAACAATGCAGCAAGACCATGCATTAAATCTACAACACTGAAAATAATCCTTGTAAAAGTTAGTTCGATCGTGGAGCAAAGGAGGGAGTAGTACTGTGAGAACCCAAAAAACTAAAGAATCCAAAACACACGAATGTACGTAACTGGACTCGTCATTGCTGAGAGTGAGGGAGGGAGACTTGGCCGATGATGATCTTGATTTAAAAGACACGTACGTTTGTTTTCCAAAACCCAACTTCCATGGCCGCTCTCGTCGACGATTTTGTCCTTGGATATCATGAAAAGCGCTGGCCTCTAATTCTTAGCAAACACAGTCTTGGAACGTCCTACAGTAGTCTGCCTCTTTCGCCTTGAAGAAGGCACCGTCCGCGACATAGTTTTGGTGGACCACTGTGATGCTGAAGTGACGACGGTAGGACGACGATGAGTGGTGGCTGCGTCAGACCAGCTAGTTGGACAACGGACTGGGTGCATTGAACTGGTAGTGGTCATCTGGTGGCAGCGGCAACACAACTCATCGGGTAGGAGAGGCAGAGGGAAGGGAAAAAATATATTTTTCGTAGATGGAATGAGATGAGATGAAAATTGAAAGAATAAAATATTATTAAAATATATTTTTTTAATATTATTTTAGTTAAGAAAGGGTGTGATTGGAAGGGAGAGAAGAGAGAGACAGATGATTGAGAGACTCACTGGATTCCCTCGATGGCGATAGCACAGCCAGTAGAGATCTCGAGAGAATGGACAGAGAGAGAGAATCGGGTTGAGGAAGAAAGAAGTAAGGGGAAAAAGCGAATATTATAATCTTCAAACTATTTGCGGCGGTTTTTTATCGCCGCAAAATGTAATAAGGTTGTATTTTAGTGTTTAATGTGACGAAATTATTGTCGGCGACAAAAAATAGTTGGAAAAAGCTGTTTTTAGTGACGAATTTTTATCGCCGCAAATGATGATCTCACTCCAAAATGCTCTCTTTTTTTTCAATGGACAAGTTTTGTGTCATCCGCTATGTATTTGCCACCATAGTAGATCTTGAAAAAAGAACTCATGAGAAATGGACAATTATGTTGTAGTGGCACCCTCCCTGAATAGCTCAAAAACCTTCATTTCTATTAGTAATTTCTTCAAGAGACCCATCCTCAACAGAATATAAGCTACGACAGTCTCTTGATATAGAGAAAGCTTGAAAAGATATTAACAGGCCGGATAAATGCACGAATGTAAGAAGTACTAGGTTCTGAGTGAAATTCAAGAACATGGTGAATGAGGGAGAAGAAAGATTAGAGAGACAAAGGCTTCAGCAACTGTTAATAAAGAAAATTTATTTACATTTTTTTGTTTCTCTCAACTTCTGCTTTCTAATCTATGATATTGTTTACCCTAATGTCTTATTTGTCCTTGCATTTTGCTTCCTTCTTTTTCTTCGTTTTCTACGTGCTCAAATGAGTAAAGAAGGAGCTAAGGTTGGTTTGCTGATAAATCAAGTATCTATCAATTCAGTCTGATAATCAAATTCCTTGACCAATCAATTTGTCATTGACACCAACTAATGAGAATCATCGAGAGGAGTTGAATAGCAGATCTAGAGGATCTTGCTCAACCTTGTACAGTGTTGAATCTTAAATAGTAACTAATACTACTTTTGTAGAGAGAAGAAAGCTAAAGCAATGTTGATAACTTGATATGTGTGTATGTGTTTATATATATATATATATATATATATTTGTGGATTTATTTTTGTATAATCTTTTTGTGTTTGTAGCAGTTCTCATTACTAAAACCATAAATAGGAATTGTGAGTCAAAAACTATTTGTTAATGCTTAAAATTACACAACAAACCGAAATGGAGGAAATAATGATTCCCGGCCCACGTTGGTGATTCGGGCTTCAATACAATGCTCTTCGTGTTCATCCATAAAATAAATAGCAAATAAAAAAATAAAAATAAATAAAGAGAGAGATACAAAGATTTACGTGGTTCGGCATAATACCTACATCCACAGGTTGTTTGGGCGAAATACACTATAATGGGTATTTTACAATCTCTCACAGTCTCACATATCTCTCACTACAATGGAAGAATTTAAGGAATATCTTTTGGAATTGCTATGTGTGGTAGAGTTTGGCGTAGGGAGCTTCTGTGAAGAGATCTTGTGTAGAGAGTTTGTCAGATTTATGGGGATCTCTGCGTTATATAGAGGTTTATTTTCTTGGAATGATTGAGTCTAACTTATCTTGTGAAGCCTTTTTTCTTTTAGGAGTATGAAGCGTCTTTCCTTATCTCTTGACCTCCACTCCTAATCTGGCCATTCCGTTTTGGTTAACCCAAGTCCAGAAGACCAGCCCTCTATTGTTCAGGTTGAGCATCACCCAGATTCTGCACCTTCATCCCCTCGAGCCATTAGAAATCCAGGCCCAACTTGCATCCACCCAATGGTTACAAGAAATCAGGATGGTAAATGTTGGCCTAAGGGTTTTTTTTTTTTTAGCTACACGACATCCTCCTCCCATGTGTTTTGTGGTTGACTTAGTTGCCAACCCACGAGCCTAAAACATATAAATAGGCCCTCAAGAATCCCCTTTGGAAGCAGGTTATGAAATTTGGATTTGATGCCCTCAATGCCAACCACACATGGACTTTAGTTCCCAAAAACATGGACATGAATTTGGTGAGTATCAAATGGGTCTTCAAGATTGAGACATGGGCCAATGGTTCTATCGAAAGCTATAAAGCCCGCCTTGTTGCACAAAGCTTCACTCAACTCCTAGGACTTGCTTATGATGAAACTTTTAGTCATGTTGTAAAGCATGCTACTATTCGTCTAATTTTAACGTTGGCACGTTCTCAAGATTGACCATTAAAGCAACTTGATGTAAGCAACACCTTCTTACATTGTGATTTACAAGAACAAGTTTTTCTCACTTAACCATCTAGCTTTGAGGATTCTATACATCCCGATTATGTTTGTGGCCTTCACACAGCTCTATATGGTCTCAAACAAACATCTCGGGCTTGGTACATGAAATTTAGCTCCTATATTCAACAAATGGGTTTTCAGAGGTATCTGTATGATACCTCCCTATTTTTCCATCATCAAGGCCCATATATTATTCTTCTATTGATTTATGTGCACGACATTGTTATAATTGGTTCTTCAGTTTCTTCCATCAATACTTTTCTATCTCATATGTCACAAGTGTTTCACATGAAGGACCTTAGAGCTTTGCATTATTTTCTTGGGCTACAGGTCACACGAGACAGTTCCACTCTTATTCTCAGTCAAACCTATTATCTACTATTATCTACTATCCTTGCTTCATAAATTCGATCTTGATTGAGCAAAGCCTATCTCCACTCCTCTAGCATTTGGCGTCCAACTCTCTCTGCAACTGATGGTGTTTCTCTCACAAATCCAACTTTGTATCGCCAAATGATTGGCTCTCTTTAGTACTTCACGTTAACTAGGCCCGATTTTGCCTACACTGTGCATTTTGTTTGCCAGTTCATGCAAGCTCCTTGTGAACCACATCTAGTAGTTGTAAAAAGGATTTTTCAATATTTGAAGGGCAATCTCAATCTTGGTCTCCATTTTGTCAAAAGCCCCATATCAGCTATCATTAGTTTTTGAGATACGAATTGGACATGCTCTCATAATGATCGTAGATTGACTACTGGCTTTGCAATTTTTATGGGTGAAATCTTTTGTCTTGGGGGGCAAACAATCAAGCTACGTTATCTTAATCCATCGTTGAAGCTAAATATCGAGCTCTCGCCCCAACCACACCAGAGCTTGTGGTATATGCACTTACTCGAGATTCTTGGCTACTCAGTACCGTGTCCTACTCTTCACTATGATAATAAGAGTGATCTCAATACTGCTAAGAACCCAATATTCCATCATCAGACAAAGCAAATTGAAATAGATGTTCAATTTGTTCATGATCAAGTTGCTCGTGGCATTATTAAACTTGCGCATGTTTCTGGTCAGGATCAAGGTGCTGACTTTTTCACAAAATCTTTGTGCAACACCAAGTTCATGCCAAACTGAAGCAAGCTCTGTGTCGGGCCAATCTCGCCTTGAGCTTGAAAGGGAATGAAGAGACATATCTCCACGATTCTCTCCTAAAATCTCTCCCCATGAAAAGCTACTAAGAGCTCTCTCTTACTCTGGCAGTGCATTATTCTAGCACTGATGCACGTCCGTAGGTTCTTATATTTACTAGTTGTATAGTTTCCATTTTTCTTTCTTGTATAGCTAGTAGAAAAACTGTAAAACTCTATTCTCATTCCTCTGTAAATGCCTATAAAAGTTAAATATGATTCATGCATAATGCAAGTTATTCTCTCTTACATCCTGCAAACAAATAACACCACCCTTCTATTAACGAAATAAATTTCTGACTTGGAGTTGCTTGTTACTCTAGTTCAAACCCTTACATTCTGTGATATATAACTTTTGGTTTCAGAAAGAGACCATCTTTGCCCTTCTTTTGAGACACCCCCAATTAGAGCTCCTCTCCTCGACATGATCCTTCATTCTCTAATTAAACCTCTTAGGTAACATATTGTATCATAAAATATGAGAAAAAGTTCATCTCTACCGTTCGTACGAGAGAAAATCGAAAAATAGTGCACTATGAATTTATCAAGTCTCTCAAAAACAATTATTAAATAATCTACTTAGAATATAAATATATATATATATTTAAAATAAATATATTTTAATATAGAATCTATCTCTTTTAAAATAAAAAAAAAAAAAAAAAAAAAAACGTACTAGACTATATATAAGATTAGAGAAATGATGTGCTCACCGCTGAGGACTCCCGCTATTAATTTTTTTTTTTTTAATTTTTTTTTACTTCATAGTTAAGTAAATATTTTTTAATAATATTATGAATTTTTTATTTTTTAAAAAATATTTAAACATATTAAAAAATTCATGTAAAAAATACAAAATAATAAAAAAATACAAAATACATTAGCGGGAGCTCCTAACCCCAAATAAAAAAAAAAAAAAAAAATACGTACTAGACTATATATAGGATTAACCCCAAATTGCCCTCATTCATAGCTTTGAAATTTCCGACCCGCACCAGATCCCCAAGGGGCTTAGACCATGGACTACTCGGTCCAGACTCTCCCGCCAGCCTCGGACCTCTCCTCCTCGGTGCTCTCTTTCCTCGACGATAAGTTTGGCACCAAGGAGAATCTCAACGATGCTCCGCGTCTCGTCTCGGAGCTCCACACTCAGTGCTCCGATTTGGATCGGACTTTAACCGACATCAACCGGAGGCTAGGAGCGAGTCTTGTTGCATACGCTGCGTTTTCCGACCGATTCGACCGTTGTTTCAACGACATCAATGCCAAATTGATCGCTCTCGGGTCCTCCACTCGCTCCCATGGCTCGATATCAGGTTCTATTCGATTCCTTTGCATATATGCATGATCATATATTTATATGCACACACACATGTTTTCTGAACAATTCTCATATTCGAATTATGTAACTGTATACTTGTACTCACGCAAACCCAAATGTAATTTCTCTTAATTAGAGAACTTTCGTTGAATGAATTACTAACTTAATATATAAAGAATTATAGTGAGTAAACATGTATATGTACATATGCACGGATTCATTTCTACAGATGCAAATTTCTGTATGCGTATATATTTATTTTTGCGAGTGTATGTGCCGCTGAGTGATTGCTTTTGAGGAATTCGTTAAAAATTGTGATTGAAAAAAAACTGAAACTTGAGTGTAGATGGAAGAGCTGGAAAGGGAAACGAGAGGGCGGAGCAGATTTTGGGGGAAGAGCTGCCGGCATTGGCCAAGGAGGTGGCAAGGGTGGAGACTGTTCGAATGTATGCAGGTGAGTGTATTTTTATTTTTTTGGCAAAAATTGCTTTTAGATATGAAAGTTGGGACGTTTTAATAACTTCGATGCCACTTTTGGTAGCAACGAATTTGCATTACTCCATTTAACTCCAATTCCCTGATCCCAAACACTTTCTTCTAATGTTTATGATTTCGGTTTCAGATTGTGTTCAATTTTCCATTTTGAGTTGCTTGTTTTGTAAAAGAAGCCAAATAGTTGGGTTCTCTAGTTGTCCTTTTTAAGCTCTTGATTCTTCTTATTTTCAGTAGCACTGAAAGTAAGTTGTATATCAGTATTGTTGTTGAATGAAGGTCCCAACTTTATGTGATTATACTGAGGCTTTCTTTTTTCCATTCACTTCCATATCAGGATGGCCATAAACTATCATAAATTGTTTTGAACTACATAATATCTTCTAGCCATCCAATGATTTGGGAATTTTATGTACTGTAAAAGTGATTTAAAACAAGTGCATTCCGGTACTTTTGATTCTTTGTGGTTAATTTTTCTCATTTTGAAATCCCTCTCCAAACACCCCCAACCTTCGAAACCAAAATTCTGACACTTCCTTTCCATTTCCAAGGGTCATTGGAACCCACCCGTGTAAAAACTAGAAACATGGTCTGTGCATATTTCACCAAATGTTTTTTTTTTCCAGCATACCACAACAAACAGATAATGGATGCAACTTTGAGGCAAGATATTTCTTTGCCCATGCATGTTCTCATCATTTCCTCTAGTCTTTGTCATTGCAAAAGAGAATTTGCAATTTATAAAACCAAGTTACATTTCGGGAAAGGTATTTCAGTATGGTTTACTGGTTTGAGCCGTGGATGGGGTGAATGTTCTTTCACACCCTGCTGATATATTTTTTTTGGATAAGTAAGAAAAATTTATTAATCCTCATAATTAGGCAAAGCCCAAGCACACAAGCAATATACAAGAGAAATATACCTACTTACAACTTACTAGCAAAGAAAGAAGCATACAAGTCGTAAAAGCCTTGGGCTTGGGGGTATGCTTCCCAGGTCTAATGTTCAAATCTCCTTGGGTGCAAACAATCTCTAGGGGTCATCAGATTGGGGGACTTTTCCCTTGAATTACCCGAGGTGCACTTGCAGGAAACTCCTTGCCGAGGGCCTGTGCACCTCTGGGATTAGTCAGAACGCTGTTCCTGGACACCCGGTGCCAATCAAAAAAAAAAAAAAGAAGCATACAAGTCATTAAAATTAGCCCCCTCTATTACAATGGCCTTAGCCCAAAGTAACAAAGATTGATAAAAGAAAACTCTAATACACCCCCCCCCCCAAAAGAACGTTCTCTATTTTCAAAGCATCGTCCATTCCTCTTGTTCTGTATACACCACATAAGACATACAGAAACCATCTTCCAAAGCTCCGATACTTGATAATTTCCCCGTACTCCACGAATGGGAAAGTTACTACTAAGAGTGCATGGCAATGCATTAGAGTCCGAGCCCCAAAACTCCGATGGGCTGAATGGATTTGGCACCCTTGTATTCCAAAAATATCTCAGTCACCATTTGGAAGGCGATATACAACGTGGTAAGTGTGGATGATAAGTTGAAATCTGTTGGGATCCCTATAGTGTCAAAATGTGATTGTTGTTTGCAAGGTGGGTATGAGGACTTGAATCATGTGCTTGTGGCAGGCGAATTTGCAACAAAAGCCTGGCACCATGTGGCTGTTCAGGTGGGTTTAGGTGATGTTGAAGGATCCTCATGGTATCAATTGATAAATTCTTGGTTTACTAAGGCGTTGAGGAACTCCCAAATTGGGCAGGTCTTAGGACTTTTGCCTTCTATTATTACCTGGATTTTGTGGAGCAGGAGGTGTCGTGCAAGAATGGAAGGCTCCCTACAATCTGCGGATTCAGCCTGGGTTCAAATTAAACTATGAATGGTACGGCTTGGAGAGAAACTAAAAGCCAAGAAATTAATTACCATGCGGGATGAAAAGATTCTAAAGGATCTAAATATTCCAGTTAAGTTGTCAAAACAAAGGAATGCTCAGATTGTCTTTTTGCAGCGCCCGAATCCAGGAAAAATAAAATTGAATGTAGATGGGGCCTCAAGAGGAAATCCTGGAAGGGCTGGGGCAGGTGGTGTCTTTAGAGATTCGGGTGGAAATTTGCTTATGGCTTTCTTAGTTGACTTAGATACTGGAACTAATAATTATGCAGAATTGTTGGGCTTACTACATGGTCTTCGTATGGCAAAAAAATGGGTGTTGAGCAGCTTGAAGTGGAATTAGACTCCTTGGTGGTGGTTAAATGGTTTAAGGCGTAGAGGTGTGAAAACTGGTACCTTGAGAATTATTGGGAGAAAATCTTGGAGGTGGCTAAGTCCTTACAGATTAAAGTATCACATATATACAAGGAAGGGAATGCCTCAGCAGATTTTTTGGCGAGGATGAGAGCGGAAGGGTGTAGTGGTCAATGGTGGTCTCCAGTGGATGTTCCCTATGGACTTAGAGGAATTTTGCGGATAGAAAAGGTGGGTCTTCCAAATATTTGTCTGGTTTAAACTCATGATGGTCTGATCTCTGGTTTATGGTTATGTTTTGCCTCATTCTCAGTTTCATATGGTATTTTTTTTGGTGTTTTTGGTATACTTTAAAGTGTCTAGAGGTTATAGTCTCTTGGCCTAGGTTTTGGTTTTATGAAGTAACCCTTAGGTATCAGTGTTTGTTACCACGGTTTTCTTCCGCCAAAAGTAAGGGATTGCAATAAGATGAGATATTTTGGGGGGAAAAAAAAAAGAAAAAAGCAAGAGATCCACCGCCCTCTTAGGCATCACCCATGCAATGTCCAACCTTACAAATATATCATCCCGAAGAGCTTTCGCGACGTCACAATGGAGAAGATGGTTTGTTGATTCTCCATTCCTTTTGCACATAAAGCACCAATCCATTATGAAAATACCGCGCTTCCTCAACTTGCCTATGGTTAGAATTTTTCCATGAGAGGCCAACCAACCAAAAAAGCAACTTTTAGAGGCACTTTTCTTTTCCAAATACACTTCCAAGGTAAAACAGTAGAAGATTGTGAAGTCAAAGCATTAGAAAAGGATCTTGCTGAGAAGTTCTTGTTCCCGGGATGAATCCACAACAGTTTTTCCTCTACACCATGCTCCAAAGTCAATGCGTACAGGGTGCTGTATAAGTCAGAAATATCTCCCACTTCCCAATCTTGAACTACTCTTATAACTGGCACATTCCACTGCAGCAGGCCATTTGAAGTGTCCATATGATCAGCAACTGAAGCTTCCTTATACTATGCTATTCTGAAAAGAGAAGGAAAACCCTCTTTTAAGAGCAACCTCACTGCACTAGACATCAAACCAAAATCTGACCCTAGTGCCTCAACCCACCATAAATCTGAAATTGCAAAAACAAGATCCTCCCAGCCCTTTCTAATAAATTTCCAAACACCCACACCATAAATCAAACCAAAATCTGACCCTAGTGCCTTGACACCCTGCTGATATATAATTGGTGTTATGGTAGGTTGCATGGCTGGCTATAAACTCTTCTAGTGGGCTATCATACTTGAAGAAAGATTTCTCCCAAAAACACATTTTATTCTTCAAACCTCTATTCCTGCTTTATCTGTACCTGTCAAGGACAGTTTAAATGTGACAAATGCTTGCTGCTTGTCTTTAGCATAGGATAGTTTTCCAAGATATTGTACATTTCTACACCTTGGTAGATCTGGCACGACATTTGTCTTCCTTCTCTTCTCTCTTGAAAAGCATACCAGTGTCTTTAGATTTCATCTGCTCTGAATGCTTACATCTACCATTGCTACAGGATGCTATCCTTCAACTTTCATATTCTTCATTATTTTCTCTGGTTGTTGAAAGTATATTGTAGTTTGTAAATATTTCCTTTAGTTTTCCATCTTTCTTGCACCTGTGCTGCATAGAGTTCTTTATCTCCATGTTCTGTTTTCTTTGATATGATGAAGTTTTTGTCCATGTTGGGTGTCCCCACCCCAATATCATGAAATAATGTTGCATTAGTGCTATCAATTCTTCCCCAAGGTGGAGAATGAGATAAATAGCAGACTCCATTAACGTTGACCAAACATATGAAGCTTGGACACACTTTTACCTGTCAAGCATTCCTGAGCCATTAGTAGTGTTGTATGAATTTGGGAGTTGGGGCCTATTACTTTTTGGTGTCTGTATTCCACTTATTTGGGAGTTGGAATCTATTGCTTTTTGGCTCATAGATACCCTTTGACAATTCATATTGTGAATGTATCGATACACTCTTCTGTGTATTTTTTGATTGGTAGGTTGGATAAGCACCTTCTGAGTCTATGACGTTTTATTCATTAACAGATATCCTTGCTCCGTTTTCTTAGAGGCAAGAAGTGCAGTTTGCTCTGGAGATTATTCTGAGTATGAGTGTATAATGTTCTATAATGCATTATGGCTGTATTTTGTTTAGGCAAAAATAATTAAGACTCTACAACCATAAGGCAGCATACAAAATTATAGCAGGTTGGGTTGTTTTCTACTTGTGAACTAATACATCCATTTCCATGACGTTTCTCAAGTGAACCACTATTTTCTTGGTTTTCCCTGTCTGTCTGTCTGTCTGTCTGTCTTTTTTCTTTTCCTTTTTTTTTTTTTTTTTTTGTTTTGTTTTGTATTTTCTTCCTCACTGAAGTTTCAATTCTCCTCACAAGTTACCGGATTCTATGAAGTGCCGATGTGATTATATTGTCTGATCAAAATGTTGCATTTTGCTCAAAGTCCTATTCTATCTTTCAGAGACAGCGTTAAAGCTTGACAATTTGGTTGGCGATATTGAAGATGCTGTCTCTTCTACTATGAACAAAAACCTCAGAAAGCATTCTATGACCCAAAACTCAGAGGTGAGCACACTTTCTCTGTTCAAAACCAAATGATGTTTCATCATCATAGTCTTTTTGTCTTTTTATTTTTATTTTTGAGAAAAGCATGCTTCTCCAAATATATATTTTCTTTAAAATTATTATATTTCTTCTCATAATCCCAATTGTTGCAGGAAACACGTCTGCTCGCTATTAAAACTCTGAAACTGACAGAAGATGTCTTAACTTTTGTTACAAAGACACGCCCTAAATGGGCACGTCTTGTTTCATCAGTTGATCACAGGGTAGATCGAGCCCTAGCCGTTTTACGACCCCAAGCAATTGCAGACCATCGGGCCCTTCTTGCTTCCCTTGGATGGCCACCACCTCTTTCCACTTCGATCTCGTCCAAGCTAGATACAAGGAAATCAACAGAAGTCCCAAATCCTCTTTTTACAATGCAAGGGGATTTGAAACACAAGTACTGTGAAAACTTTCTTTCCTTGTGCAGCCTACAGGAGTTGCAGAGACGAAGAAAATCTAGGCAGCTAGAGGGTTATTACAAGGAAGTGGCTCTGCACCAGCCACTCTGGGCTATTGAAGAGCTTGTAAATCCTATTTCATTGGCATCCCAACGCCATTTCTCAAAATGGATCGATAAACTAGAATTCATTTTTGCCCTTGTGTATAAGATCACCAGGGACTATGTTGACTCTATGGATGAGTTATTGCAACCGCTGGTTGATGAAGCAATGCTATCTGGGTATAGTTGCAGAGAAGAATGGGTATCGGCAATGGTTATCTCCTTATCAACATACTTGGCTAAAGAAATATTTCCCGTATATCTTGGTCAACTGGATGAAGAGACCGTCACTAATGGTCGTTCTCAGGCAAGGACATCATTGCTGCATCTTGTTGATTTGATGATATCTTTTGATAAACGAGTCAGGTCGCTGGTAGAGCATTCTGGAATATTGCTTTCCTATGAGGAAGATGGGAACCTGCAGAAGATTTCTTGTCTGTCTGTATTTTGCGATCGACCTGACTGGCTTGATTTATGGGCAGAAATAGAGCTTAGTGATGCGCTAGATAAGATAAAACCTGAGATGGATGATGAGAAAATTTGGAGAATGAAAGTTCAGGGGGCAGTTCTTGTATCTGGTCCTGAAGATTTCAAGTCTCCTGCAGTTTCCAGTGCATTTCTTAAGCACCTATCATCTGTGGTTGAGCGATGCCGATCATTGCCTAGCACTTCTTTGAGATCAAGGTTTCTCAAATTAGCAGGCACACCTATGATACAAAATTTTTTGGATTGCGTCCTTCTCAGATGCCAAGAAGCTGAAGGACTGACTGCCTTAACAGATGATGGTGCCATGATTAAAGTTGCAAAGTCCATTAATGCTGCTCACTACTTTGAATCCATTTTAAAGGAATGGAGTGAGGATGTATTTTTTCTGGAGATGGGATCAGATAAGGGTGATCAACCAGGGATATCAGTATCTGAGAATAATGAAGGTGAAGGTCCTGCAAGTGGTATTTTTGACGAGGAGATTGGAAAGTTGGAGAGGTTTGTAGCTGAGTGGGTTGAGAAGCTTTCTGTTGTCATTTTGAGGGGATTTGATGCTCGTTGCAGAGATTATATAAAGAACAGGAGGCAGTGGCAGGAGAAGGGTGAAGAGGCTTGGACGGTATCCAAGTCTATAATTGGGGCTCTAGATTATTTGCAAGGAAAAGTTTCAGTACTAGAAAAAGATTTGAATGGTGTAGATTTCGTTGGGGTCTGGAGAAGTTTGGCTGCTGGGGTGGATCGATTGGTTTTTAGTGGTATTCTTATGAGCAACGTGAAGTTTTATGATGGTGGTGTTGAGAGATTTGATAGCGACTTGCAGGTTTTATTCGGGGTGTTTGGAGCTTGGTGTTTAAGACCAGAAGGCTTCTTCCCAAAAGTAACTGAGGGCTTAAAGTTGTTGAAGATGGGCAAGAAGCAGCTCCAAGAGAGTCTGGTCGGAGGAGAGAAATGGATAAAGGATAATGGGATTAGGCATTTGAGTGTAACCGAGACACAAAAGATACTGAGGAGTAGAGTATTCCAAAATTGAAAGCTTTAGAGGTAAAGTCCCTTCTTTTTGTGTTCTCTCAAGAAGACAGAAAACTTGGAAGAACAATGCCAAGCTTATCTCAGGTTTCGAGAAGCGTTGGGGAGGATTTTTCGATGTACATTGCTCTGGACTGACTAATTTCATTTTTATGAAACAATAATTTCAAGTTTCACTAGGAAGACTTGTTACAACTCATGGCTAAAGCATCTCGTGTTCTCGAATTGCAGGCAAGCATCCTCTGCATGATACACCTTTGTTAGAGTTGTTAATGAAATGGTAAATGTAGTTATAATTCTCATTCGTTATAGGAGTTGAAATGGACAACGAATTACCTTTTTTGCAGTTTCATCATTCAGCAAGGGACATGTTTGGATGTCTGTGTGAAGCGTTTGTTCTCCCAGTAACAGGAATTTAATGAATCATTCAGGGGACTAGCCAAAGAATGATGTATCATACCCAAAATTCAAGGGATATTGGATTTGATGTATTTTTTGATTTTCTTGTAGTGTTTGATCATGTATGATTGTGTTCGGGAGAAAAGAAAAGATGGGAAAAGGAAGGGAAAATTATGAATCGTGAAATTCTGACTATTAATTTTCAGCTGTTATTACCAATTGGGATAATACGTTTCATTTGTTGGCTGAGATTGATCTTATTCTTAACTGAAATGAGACCATTAGTTAGTTTGAGTTGTATAAATAATCCGCCCAAGTGTAATAAATTATAAATATTCAACAAAGGTATCATTAAAAAAAATATAAGCAATTTTATTAAAAAATCAACTAAAATTAATTAAGAGAAGGAAAAGCCTTAAGATACACCTACAAGAGGAGGAATGGTGGTGTCACCCACGAGAGAGGTCCTTGCTAGGGTTGCAAGGTGGATATCATATGAACATTTACGAGGAATTGGGAGGATTACCTTCTCACGTGGGGTGGCCACAAGCTATCCTATGAGTGGAACAAATATTTTGTTTAAGGAATCCATTTCCTTGTAGGTGATATCCAAAGAGAGGAGACTATATATTCTTAGATGAGATACAATTTTTTAATTATTCTTTTAATTATATTTAGTTCATTTTGTAAATTATTTTTTTGAATATGTCATGACACAATACATTCAAAAAATGTGTCAAGACAATAGAAAACTCATGCCTATATTACCTCTTAAAAAAATGTGTTACAATTTAGACCAATCTGCAACCTTGTGTTCCAACAGGTAGGGGTGTAAAAAAAAAAGGTAAACCGGTTGAATCGGGCCGAATTGGTGTGTTCGGTCTAGTTCGTAACCGATCTAGTCCGTAACCAGTTATAAACAGGTCCGAAACTCATTTCTAAATTTTGAAAGAGAGATGCTAGCTACAGTTCGTAAAGGCAGTCCCTGCATACACTACTGTTTGTCTTTTGTCCATATCAGCTAGGTCGAATGACCAAAATGCCCTTCTCCCAAAATCAATTACTTTCAGCCTTCAGTACTATGACAAAGAGAATTCACAATTCAAAACAGGAATCGTTTTGCCGCTGCCTAGCCCCGCGCCTTCCAGAGTTTTTTGTCACATTCGACTTCCAACGTCGTCCTCATCTCCTCCACCATTGGTCCACCGGTGTTGTGCTCAACTCCTCCACCACCATCAACCGGTAACATCGACCCATCTCCTCCACCACGACGCCTCATGCTTGCCACCCCCCATTTCTCTTTCTTATTTGGTAATATTTGATTGAATAAAATGAACATGAAATGGTGGTTGATGGCTTGAAGGCTGGATCTTTAATTCCAAACTATCAAATACATTTTAATTATGGCAAAGTAAAAACTCGCACTCAAATCAGGGGAGGAAATTTTATTCATAATTAGGTGAGTAAAAGAGCCGATGTCCCAATATATTGGCATGAAAATTACTCTCCTAAAAGAAAGGACATATATTTATGTGTGTGTGCGAGGATAATAGTACACATTGACTTCCCTTGGGGGCAAGTCCCACAAATTTCAAGATCTTGACCTGCAAAAGTGAAAAACTCAAGATTGATCTAATGATCAATCGCCCTTTCTAGAGTTAAACAGACAAAATTCTTGCAAATTCAAACCTATGAGAGGGACGACGCTATAGCAACCCGTTGGCACAAAGGAAGGGGATGACGCACGAGTGGGTGAAGTTAGGGCTCGGTATCGGAGATGGACGACAAAGGTCAAGAGGAAGGGGAAGGGGGGAGTTCAATCTCGGGAGGAAGGGGGAGCAGTCACTAATGAAGGGAAAATGGGGATGGAAGGGGAAGGGGAAGGGGGAAGTAAGGGTTTCAGCCTTCAAACTCAAAGTACTGAGACGACGTTGTGCTGAACCTAAATGAAATGGAGAGTTTTTGCCATGTTGGGAGTTCGCTTCAGTCCCCGACTGCAACAAGAATTTATCATTTTGAAAACCAGTTTGAACCAAACCGGACCGGTATATATATTCTTAATTTTGTTATAGTGTATAGTATATAAAAAATATTATTTATATAATTATTTATATTATATTATATATATTATATGCTAAATTGTTAATTAATATAACATATAATTTTATTCATGTCTAGTAATCTTATAACGTAACACTAATATAACATTTGATATAATATAAAATTAATCTTAAAAATTTCATTTATGATATAATATAAATTAATCTTCTATTTTTAATATAACATTTTAATTTTGTATTAACAATTTTAATTTTATAAATTTTTAACCAAGAATTATAAAATGAGGGATACGAGTCAATCACTTGCTAAAGTTTATTTGAGCATAATTTTGTTTATCTATAAAACTGAAAAAATCAGACTGGACCGAAACCGAAAAAACCAGAAGTTTCGGTTTTAGTGGTTAATCGGTTTTAAAATTTCAAAATCGGTGGATACCGGTACTATTATACAAAATGTCCAAAACTGAACTGAACCGAACCGGTTACTCTCCTACCAATATGAGGCAGAGAGTTTTTTAGCTTCAACTCCTTTGAGTCTCTAATCAAATCCAACACCCACAAGACTCAAAGACCTTGAATTATACTAATTAATTATGCAATTAATGTATGTTCTTATATTAACTAGAAAGCTGAAAGATTATTATAATTACCTACAGATGAGTAAACAATATATATTATGAGTATACTAGAAGGACGTATTTGTCCCTCGTCGAGCTGCACCCGGTCTAATTATTAGAGCTAAAAGCCCAATGTTCAAAAGACTCGACGTATGGTGAGAAGAAAGTTCATGTCAACATAGAAAAGATGAGATAGCCCCTACCTGGGTACGTCTCCAGCTACACTGCATTCAATGACTAAAAACGAGTCAAGATCTCAAGGGAGTGCCACATTAAATGCGACATGATGCCGCCCCTAGGTGCAAAGCTTCAAAATGGGTCGAGAACCCTTGATAGGGAGTACCGCATTAAATGTGACACAATGCCGCCCCTAGGTGTAGATGCGAAAAGACATAGAACTCTAAAGCTTCCTCTCACTCAGCTCTTGACGGGTAAGGTCCAGGCATAAAGGCTCGGGTGGGTCAAGATACCTTGACAAAGGTATTAAATGCAACAACATGCCGTTCAGAGCAGAGGCAAACACCCCAGGCGAAGGGAGAATAGTGACCCCACCGGAAGAGTGAAGTATAAAAGCCTCGATACAGGTATCATTTGAGGACTCTCTACTCTCTCTCTCTCTCTCCCCCTCTCTCTTACTCTAGAGTATAAACTAACTTAGGCATCAGAGGTGTTTTCTGACACTCTAGGCCATCAAACTTTCTTGTCTTAGGTGACTGGTGGAGAATGGCGGCATGCAAAACACGTCCTTAATAGTTGGCGCCATTTGTGGGACTTTCTAATTAAACTAGTGTGCCTTTCATATGCCTCCTGCAACTCTGTCCCAGGCAACCCATGAACAGGAAGCTACCTCGACTAACATGGAGAAAAGGTTTGCATAAATGGAGGAGTGAATGAAAAGGATGATATCGAAAATAGAGAATCTACAGTGAGAGAACAAGATCCTAAGGGGAGGAATACAGGACTAGGGGAAGGTGCTGGCATGAGCTAGAATGAGCGAATCGAGGCAGAGCTGCACAACACAAGAGGTAAAGAAAAAGATGCACATTGAGCTTAGTAGCCTCATGGGAAATTATGAAAAGATGACTAAGAAGATAGGAGCATCTTCCTCAATCGACTAGTTGTTAAGCAGCACGGATCTCCCATACAACGCGGAGGTTATGGCAGTCCTACCAAAATTCAAAGTCTCACAGATCGAGATGTATGATAGATCTAAAGACCCAGTCAAACATCTCGAATTGTTCAGGGCTCACATGATACTCCACAATTTTCTCGAGAAAATTGCATGTCGAGCTTTTCCCCTGACGCTCAGAGGGATGGCAAGGGGATGGTTCAAAGCTTTGCAGCCAGGCACCATTGACAATTTTGAAGAGTTGGGCAAGCAGTTCATTACCCAATTCGTGGTTAGCAGAAGGAGGAGGCATCTGATCGCCTATCTCCTGACCATGAAATAGTGGGAATATGAAAGCTTGAAATCTTGTCCCTCCCAGTTTAATAAGGAGTGCTTGACGACGGATGACCAAGACTAAAAGATCATGTTAGCAGCATTCCTGGTCGGCATTTGGCCCAGGAGCCCATTCATGGCCGAATTGGCTAGAAGGACCCCTACAACATTGCTAGAATTCATGGACTGGGCAGACCGTTTTGTCAATGCTGAGGACACTCTCTGAGCTTTGACCTCCCAAAGAAAGTTTGAAGTGGAGCGGTCAGAGAAAGGGAACAAAAAGGCCATAGGAAGGGGCACCCGTGAGAAAGAGTCGAAAATCAGGAAAGGCCCGTACAAGAAAAGGAAAGACGGTGGAACCTCTTCCAGGAAGGCGCACTCAAGTATGAACGTGCAAACGAAGAATGAGGAACAACCCCGAGACAACGACGACCATAGTCGGAGAACTCTTCGGTTTTGCATTTTCCACAATGTAGAAGGCCATAGGATCGAGGATTGCCATCACTTAAAGTAAATGATGGAGGAGATGCAATAGGATGAGGGGTTAGGATGACTAATGGCCCAACATTCGCTGCCACCTAGGTTGTTCGACTGCGAAAGGAACGAGTGGAGAAGTTGAGATCTTAGGAGTGAAAGCCTAAGGGCAAGGAGGACTGCAGGGAAGAATGTAGAAAACCTCCCGTGTCGAAGTCAGGACAATGTCCCTTTAGGAGAAATCCAAACTATCATTGGGGGTTGTCAGGGGAGGCACATCTACGTCTGGCAGAAAGGCATATGCATGAATACCAAGGTATGAGGACATTTTTAGCATTGGAAGACCAACAAAACAAGCACTAACTGAGAAGACGATAGCCAACTCCTTCGATGAAAGTGATTGTGACGGGATGATCTACCCTCACGATGATGCCCCAGTAGTGATGATGTTGGTCACCAACTTCACCACTAGGAGGATACTGATAGATAATGGAAGCTCAGCCAACATTCTCTTTGGGAGGCATTCACCAAGATGGGTATCAACCAAAACCGATTGTGCCAGCCATCGACCCCGTTGAAGGGATTTTCTAGGGAAACGATGCAACCCTTGGGTTCCATAAGATTACTCGTGAAAGTTGGATCTAGGATGCAAACAACCACCATAATGATGGACTTCTGGTCAAGATCTCTTCCTTATACAACGCAATAATCGGGCAGCTAACACTGAACAACCTAAAAATCGTTACCTCTACCTCTACCTACCACCTAAAAATGGAATATCCAATAGGAATAGGTGTAGGTGAAGTGTGTGACAAGCAGTTGGTGGTGAAGGAATGCTATGTGCAGGAGTTGAAGAGCGGAGAAAAGGATGTGTGCATGATAAGGATTGAGAAGCGAGTCCCTTCCTCACCACTCAAGTTCATAGGCGAGGCCTAGAGCTGAGAAGGCATGTAAGCGTGGTAGAGGAAGATGATGACCAAGTTTCTGTGGGGTTTGTCAGGGAAGCCCGACACCCAGAGCTTGTTAACTAAAGAATGCTAAAGGAAAAAGATTGCAACAACTCAAGAAATATCTTTACTTCAGTGAAACTCTCGTTTTAGTACATCTTGTAAACTCAATAGAATTTCTTTACATTTTATGACTCTCCTTCATGTTTCACTTCTTACTGTCAAGTGTTTCTTATTGCACAAGCATCATGAGAGCTTACTGTAGAGCCTATCTCCCACCTAGTTCTCTAAACTGATGCTCCGCGCTGGCACTCGGCTACCAAAAGAGGGAACACCTCTCTTAAGTGTCCCATCTATCCTCTCCACCCAGTGTGGTCGAGCCCATCTCCTGCCAAGTTCTATAAGCCGATGCTCCACGCTCACACCCAGCAAATAAAGGAGGGAACACCTCTAATAAGTGTTCTACCTCTCATCACCAACCAGCATGGTTAAGTCTATTTCCCACCTAATTACTTAAGCCGATGCTCAGAGCTCACACCTGGCAAACAAATTAGGAAACACCTCTCCTAAGTGTCCCATCTCTCATTGCCACCGAGCGCGATCAAGCCCATCTCCCATTTGATTCTATAAGAAGATGCTCCATGCTCGCACCTGAAGAGCAAAGGAGGGAAAACCTCTCTCAAATGTCCCATCTCTCCTTGCCACCCAACACAGTCGAGCCCACCTTTTGCTTAGTTCTTAAAGTCGATGATCTGCACTCACACTCTACAAACAAAGGAGGGAACATATCTCCTAAGTGTCCAATATCTCCTCCTCACCCAACGGTTGAGCCTATCTTCCGCTTGGTTCTTTAAGTCGTTCTGCACACTCACAGCCGATGAAACAAAGAAGGGAACACCTCTCCTAAGTGTCCCATCTCTCCTTGTCACCCAGTGTGATCAAGCCTATCTCTCGCTTGGTTTTTTAAGCCAATGCTCCGCGCTTGCACCCGACAAAAAAATGAAAGAACACCTCTCCTAAGTGTCTCATCTCTCTTTACCACCCAATGCGATCGAGCTTATCTCCCGCTTGGTTCTCTAAGTCGATGCTCAACACTCACACCTGGCAACGAAAGGAGGGAACACCTCTCCTAAGTGTCCCATCTCTCCTTGCGACCGAGCGAGGTCGAGCCCATCTCCTACCTAATTACTTGAGCATAAGTGTTTTTGTGCCCAAATAACGGCGATAGCCTTTTCATTCAAATCAAAGGGCATACCCCCAAACTTACACAACAGGGGACATTGGTTGACATAGTAAGTGGGCGCCCAAAAAGGAAGGGGAAGAAGAGGAAGGAAATAAAAGTACACATATCCATAGACACCAACAAGAATCTAAATCAGAACAAATGCATATCATTTAAAGCAACGGGAGCCAGAAACTTATTTACAACGCATGCATTGTCAAAAGAAAAGAAGTTAAGAGAAATGACAACATAGAACTAGTGGTAGGAAACAGGACGAGGTCCCTACCCAGGGAGTCGAGGAACTAGAGAGCCTCTTAATCAGGCTTGAATGTCTCTAAGTCCAAGGTTCTTAAGTCAACCTGGGAGTCTAACAATAAGTACTCCAACATCTTCTTTAGGCCCAAAACATGCCCATAACCCCAAGCTCGATTACAGACCCTCTTGGCCACCATAAATTGAAGGGAGAGCCTAACAAGATCCTCACTGATTGAAGAGAGCTCAGACTTCAGTTCCTCCACCCATCTCTTACGTAACCTCACCCTTTTCATAACCAGGACGTACTTGGTATCCACGGTGACCTTATCCCCTGTGACCATTGCGTGCCGCACCTCGAGCTCCTTTTTCTCAACCTCACACGATCGAGCTCTAAGCCCACATCCAATCGAGCATCCTCGGCTTCCTACAAAGAGGTGAAATAGTTAAGGCAACTCCGCTGGGTCTCCTCTAACTCTTTGCCTAGACAGGACGCTCGAATCCTCTTTAGATTCCACTCCCCTATCAAGGCTTCAACTGCAAGGTGTTTTCGGGACATTTCTTCCCTGGATTGGCCCAAGTCCTTCCATAGGGCAAGCACCTATTTGTGCTTAAGGATCATAATGAAATCCCATGGCCTAATCATTCTCAACCATGTGCTTAAGGATCTCATGATAAGCCTACTCAGTATGGACCTGCAACATGCAAGCCTAGTTCTCCAACTCGGCCCAACCATCCACGAGCCAGGCCACTAGATCATCGACCCCCTGTTTGAGCCACTAATTAAAGACAGTGAAAAAATAAAAGAACCCGATGAGAGATAGGAGGAAAACTTATCAGAGAGTGAAAGTCCTTAAGCTGGTTGGCCACCCTATGCATAGACTCGGCCCTAGCTTTGTTAGTACAGGATCGGGAGAGGTGAGATCTAGAAGGGCCAGAGCGTCCTAGAGAAGTGCAGTCTTCACCTCGATCTGCCGACCCTAAGCTGCAAAGTGGCATGAGTGAAAGCGGTTGAGGTAAGGAGGTGAGGGCAACACCGAGGCTCCTTTAGGCCCCGAGTCACCAGCTTGTCCTATGCTTGGTTGGGATGAAGGTCCAAAGCCCACAGGGTCGACAAAACCTAGCTCATCCACTTGCTCCTTGCCACCTTACGAAGGAACGAGGGAAGATACCTCCTCAAAGACAGCAGGCAAAAAAGCTACTTGACAAAGGCACTGAAGGGTAAAGAGGCAATCAAAACCCTATCCTGGCTAAGGATCATGGGGTCATTAGGAGAGAGACCCTTGCGATAGTCAAACATGACGGGCACCTCGTTGATGAGGACTATGGAAGGTGCCTCAAAAATTGAGGCACCCGACTGAACAATATTGTGGCGCCCCCAATCCCCCTTATATAAATACACAGGGATCGAGACGCCAGGATGGTGACAACACGGTCACACATCCCAACGAAGTGCCAGTGTGTGTACATGCAACAATGTACAAATATAATAACGCAGCGGATAGTCAACTAAGTACCAGAATTTAAATACAAATATTTAAAACAATTTATCTTTAAAAAAATTATACAGTCATCCCAAATATGATACAAAAGGTGAATACATAAACTGATAAAAACACATAACTCACTAAACAGGAGCAATCCCAGATCACTCCTCCAACGGAGCCAAGCTAAGGCTCGTCATCATCATCTGCATCAAAATCTGCGATACCATAAAATGGTACCACAGGTAAGTATAAACCAAACAACTCTCGGGATAAAAATACATTAATGCAACCAACAATATAGCAAAATACAGTTAACCATAAAATACCATTTTTTCCCAGAAAAATGATTATTTCCAACACACGCCAAAAATCTCATTTTGGCCCAAAATATCCGTAACACATTTTCCCATAAAATGATTCACACAAACAATCCAGTTATCGGACACTGTAGGCGGGAATCGCAGGCGGGACTCTACCACCGTCCCTGCTTACCACCATCCCTACCGCGTGCACCGTAGGCGGGAATCACAGGCGGGACACAACCACCATCCCTGCTTACCACCATCCCTAACGCGTGCACCGTAGGCGGGAATCACAGGCGGGACTCTACCACCATCCCTGCTTACCACCATCCCTACAGTTCCTTTACACACAATAAATACTTAACAGAGCACTGTAGGCGGGAATCACAGGCGGGACACAACCACCATCCCTGCTTACCACCATCCCTACAGTCTCTTTCCTTTTACTCACATGAAAATCCAAATCCAATAAATGCATAAACATGTATGCAATACACGAAAACCCAGTTTTCTTTACAAACATGATCATGCATGCAATATGCGATGTACGTGAACAAGTCATAACCAACAACCACAATTCACAATGCAAACAATCACAACTCCGTCCACAATCCATCCAACCCCCGAAACTCCTCGGACTCAGTCCGGCAAAACAACCCAATTCACAGATAATATGCGTTAGTGCAAAAATATATTTAAATCACGAAAGTTCTTTAAGGAAAATACTTACAGTGCAATATAATAATTTCCGGAGGATCTCGAAGTTGCAAGCGGTGATTTCTGAGCAACACCACAGGGTAAAATACACTGTGGCCGTGGGTCACATTTACCAACTTTTCAACGAGGACAAACGAAGACCCAAGATTGATAGGGTAGGGCCTAGGGAGGTCGGTGAAGCCAATGGTGGTGGTGGTTTGCCGTGGGTGGCGGCGGAATGGGCGGTAGAAGACCAAAATGCCCAAATCGGAAATGTAGTTGGTGGAGCTTCACCGGTGACGGATCGGAGGTGGGGTTGGGTCCAATGGGTTGCCAAGAGGTCGGGGATGAAGTGGTAGGAAGATGGTGGCCAATGGTGGTGCGACGGCGGCGCTACGGCGGAAGGAGTGCCGCGGCTTCGAAGAGCTACTGGTGGTTAACGGCGGCACGGATGGAGGTGAGATTGGTGGGGTGAGGTCGCCGGCGGCTGGGGAAGCTAATGGGCTGGGCGGTGTCGCGCACGGCGGCGCGACGGTGGCGCTGGGAGGAGACGAAGGAAACGGGCGGAGGAGAGGAGAGAGAGAGGTCGCGCGGGAGAGGAGAGGAAATGGGGAAAAAAAGAAAAGAAAGAAAAGAAAAAGGAAGGAAAGAAAAAAGGAGGGAAAAGAAATGAGGTCCAATCCTCATAACTTGGGTCACAGAAAAGATCCAACGGAGACGATTTTAAAACCACAAGTTAAATAAAATAATTTAAACGTAATGGTAAAGTCAAATTGAAATAATTAAATCCCACAGTAATTAATTTAAATATTAAAAGCAATTTAAATGCATAACAATAAATAAATATTTAGAAAGCACATAAAATTAATTTTCACCAAATTAAAATCATAGAAATAAACTTACTAAAAATTCAACCAATTTTAAAATAAGAGGATAAATTTTTGAACAATCAAAAATAATCCTTCAGTAAAAATACACTGAAATACGGGGCGTTACATCCTCCCCCCTTAAAATAAAATTTCGTCCTCGAAATTTGTAGGGCCAACCATCACTCTAAAGCAGGATACCAAGTACAACCAGAACACTCTTAAGAAAATCACACAACCTCCAACACCCAACGGGCATGGATACAGCTTGCATAACTTTCCAAAACCCAAGAATAAACCACACATGGCATCCATTACGAAAGGTAAGATTAGACCCATACCTGCCGTAACTCCAGCGTCCTGAGTCCCTGGAATTTCGTCGCCAGCACTACCAGGAGTCACTGCATACACCCGAGCCTGAACTAGTTGCCTCTGATTAGTCCTACCACCGCGATGACCACCCTGATTCCCTTGGGTCCAATTAGGGCACTCACGAGCAAAGTGTCCTGTCTGACCACACTCAAAGCACTGGTTCCAACCCTGACGACACTCGCCCTCGTGGGCTCTATTACATCTACCACAAACTGGAGCTCGACCCCCAATACGTATACCGGAAGCTGCCTGCGCTCTGGCCCCGATCCTTTGCACAAACTTCTGTGGCGACCCGGAGCTGCTCCCTTCACCATCAACGTTCAGTCGCTTCTTACCCGGAGGGGAATCTACCACAGCACCTCGCTCTCGCTCAGCAATTGAGGCCACATTGACCAACCTCTGAAAGTTCTGGATTTCCAAGCATGCGACCTGCCTGCGGATTTGAGGGCGCAACCCTTCTTGGAAACGTTCAGCCCGCATCTCTTCCGTAGCAATGAGGTGAGGAGCGAACCGTCCAAGCTCCATAAATTTCCTTGCATACTGCTCGACAGTCATGTCTCATTGAACCAAATTATTGAAATCCCGAGCCAATTGCCGTCTCACCGAAACAGGAAAGAATCGATCATCAAATTCTTTCTTAAAACGCTGCCAAGACACAGCAGCCAAGGATCCCAACTCCATCTCTAAAAGTGACCGCTTGGTCTCCCACCAATTCGCCGCTTCACCTTGCAGCATATAACTCCCATATAATACCCTCTGGGCCTCAGTGCATCCACAGACTTCAAACGTTCTTTCCAGATCTTGAATCCACCTTCTAGCCCGTAATGGATCCTCTTCACCAGAAAAAGCAGGGGTCCTATGCGCTAAGAAGCGCTCATAGGTGCACCCGGCCTGCATCGTCCTGAACTGCTCTCCTTGCTGTGGACGAAAATTCTGCTGAAGAAACTCCGTCATCCTATTCAACGCCCTCGCCATGGCATAATTTCCATCACCCCTCGGTAATTCATCCTCGGGCTCATTAGCTTGCCTTCTTGGTCGTACCATTTTCCTGCCATAGCGTAACCCTTAACCCCACTATCAGCTTAAAACAAACTAAAAAAATATAATTATAGTAAAATAAATTAAAATACAACCATATCACATAAAATAAAATAAAATAAAATAAAACCAACAAAATAAAATATCATAAGATAAAAGGAATAAAACAAATGAAATAGTACACAAGAAAATAATTAAAACAAGAAAAATTGCCTGCCATATAATAAAATAACTAAATAAACTAAAATAACAAAAATAAGATAAATAACAAACAATTAACGTACAATTAAAATAAATAAATTAAATTAAAATAATGTACTCCCAACAAAACAATTTCAAATCAAATTTTAAAATTTTCTGGTACTACACCTATGGGACATGTGGTTTTACCCAGAGCCGAACTGCTCTGATACCACCTGTGGCGCCCCCAATCCCCCTTATATAAATACACAGGGATCGAGACGCCAGGATGGTGACAACACGGTCACACATCCCAACGAAGTGCCAGTGTGTGTACATGCAACAGTGTACAAATATAATAACGCAGCGGATAGTCAACTAAGTACCAGAATTTAAATACAAATATTTAAAACAATTTATCTTTAAAAAAATTATACAGTCATCCCAAATATGATACAAAAGGTGAATACATAAACTGATAAAAACACATAACTCACTAAACAGGAGCAATCCTAGATCACTCCTCCAACGGAGCCAAGCTAAGGCTCGTCATCATCATCTGCATCAAAATCTGCGATACCATAAAATGGTACCACAGGTAAGTATAAACCAAACAACTCTCGGGATAAAAATACATTAATGCAACCAACAATATAGCAAAATACAGTTAACCATAAAATACCATTTTTTCCCAGAAAAATGATTATTTCCAACACACGCCAAAAATCCCATTTTGGCCCAAAATATCCGTAACACATTTTCCCATAAAATGATTCACACAAACAATCCAGTTATCGGACACTGTAGGCGGGAATCGCAGGCGGGACTCTACCACCGTCCCTGCTTACCACCATCCCTACCGCGTGCACCGTAGGCGGGAATCACAGGCGGGACACAACCACCATCCCTGCTTACCACCATCCCTAACGCGTGCACCGTAGGCGGGAATCACAGGCGGGACTCTACCACCATCCCTGCTTACCACCATCCCTACAGTTCCTTTACACACAATAAATACTTAACAGAGCACTGTAGGCGGGAATCACAGGCGGGACACAACCACCATCCCTGCTTACCACCATCCCTACAGTCTCTTTCCTTTTACTCACATGAAAATCCAAATCCAATAAATGCATAAACATGTATGCAATACACGAAAACCCAGTTTTCTTTACAAACATGATCATGCATGCAATATGCGATGTACGTGAACAAGTCATAACCAACAACCACAATTCACAATGCAAACAATCACAACTCCGTCCACAATCCATCCAACCCCGAAACTCCTCGGACTCAGTCCGGCAAAACAACCCAATTCACAGATAATATGCGTTAGTGCAAAAATATATTTAAATCACGAAAGTTCTTTAAGGAAAATACTTACAGTGCAATATAATAATTTCCGGAGGATCTCGAAGTTGCAAGCGGTGATTTCTGAACAACACCACAGGGTAAAATACACTGTGGCCGTGGGTCACATTTACCAACTTTTCAACGAGGACAAACGAAGACCCAAGATTGATAGGGTAGGGCCTAGGGAGGTCGGTGAAGCCAATGGTGGTGGTGGTTTGCCGTGGGTGGCGGCGGAATGGGCGGTAGAAGACCAAAATGCCCAAATCGGAAATGTAGTTGGTGGAGCTTCACCGGTGACGGATCGGAGGTGGGGTTGGGTCCAATGGGTTGCCAAGAGGTCGGGGATGAAGTGGTAGGAAGATGGTGGCCAATGGTGGTGCGACGGCGGCGCTACGGCGGAAGGAGTGCCGCGGCTTCGAAGAGCTACTGGTGGTTAACGGCGGCACGGATGGAGGTGAGATTGGTGTGTGAGGTCGCCGGCGGCTGGGGAAGCTAATGGGCTGGGCGGTGTCGCGCACGGCGGCGCGACGGCGGCGCTGGGAGGAGACGAAGGAAACGGGCGGAGGAGAGGAGAGAGAGAGGTCGCGCGGGAGAGGAGAGGAAATGGGGAAAAAAAGAAAAGAAAGAAAAGAAAAAGGAAGGAAAGAAAAAAGGAGGGAAAAGAAATGAGGTCCAATCCTCATAACTTGGGTCACAGAAAAGATCCAACGGAGACGATTTTAAAACCACAAGTTAAATAAAATAATTTAAACGTAATGGTAAAGTCAAATTGAAATAATTAAATCCCACAGTAATTAATTTAAATATTAAAAGCAATTTAAATGCATAACAATAAATAAATATTTAGAAAGCACATAAAATTAATTTTCACCAAATTAAAATCATAGAAATAAACTTACTAAAAATTCAACCAATTTTAAAATAAGAGGATAAATTTTTGAACAATCAAAAATAATCCTTCAGTAAAAATACACTGAAATACGGGGCGTTACAAATATCACTCGAACCAATAGCGACGTCAGCTTCCTCCTCAAGGTGCTTTGCGAGAGTTCAGCCTTGAGGAACCCCAAGAATCGAATTGAGTATGATTTCGAAGAACAACATTTCTAAATCTCCCTGGTCTTAGTCGAGAGCCCTCATCGGCCTTTAATTACTAGGTGGGTTAGACGGGAGATCTAGAGATGGAAAAACGAGCTGAGCATCTGGCATTGGAAACTCGAAGTCCAACGCCGCCGCTAGATCAGTGTCTGCTTGAGCCATAATAACATCAAAATCATCCTAGTCAAGAGAGTCCCCTTTGACCGGGACTTGGGCAATTGGTGATGGATGAGCCCTTCACGACCACTTTGCAGATGGGTGAGAAGTCCCTTACTCAGACTCCGAGCAGCCGCACATTTCCCTCGGTCTTCAAGTCTCCTTGCCTCGCGGTGCAGTCGCTTTTTGCCACCACCCAGCCTGGCGATGGAAGGCCTCTTCTTACAACAAGATGCCACCCCCAAGCACAAAGGCTTAGCGTGGGTCAAGACTCCCTAACAGAGGTTGCCACATTAAATGCAACAACATGTTGTCCAGATCAGAGGTAGATACCCCAAGCACAGGGTGAACAGTGACCCCACCGGAAGAGGAAAGTATAAAAGTCTCGGTACAAGTATCATTCAAAGACTTTCTAAATTCTCTCTCTCTCTCTCTCTCTCTCTCTCTCTCTCTCTCTCTCTCTCTCTCTCTGTCTCTGTGGAGTATAAACTGACTAAGGCATGGTAGGTATTTTGAGGCACTCTGGGCCATCAAGGTTTCTTGTCTCAGGTAATCGTCAAAGAACGACGGGGTGCAAACACGTCCTTAACATATACAGTACTCATTTTGGCTTTCAAGATTCAAATTGACATTGGTTAATTATGACATTAATTAAGTAATATTTAACAAAGAAATTCAAACCCTTTGAAGATAAGGATGATCTCTCTTAATTTCAATTAGAATTATTGTTATTCATTTAGTTGAAAATATGGATTTTATGGTCCTTTCAGTTATATACCAATGCATTCACTATATATTAGAAACACAATGACTAAAATATTTCAATTTTTACATTCAATTGATACTTGTACTATATGGTATTACGAGTAAAATAAATTAGTTGTTGTATTTTTTTTTTTCTATGGCCTTCCTCCTTTCTCACCCTCATGATCATCTCCCTACTCCCATCTTATGCGTGTAAGATCTTCTATATATTGATTAGGGGTGGGCAGCGAAGACCTGCCCCGCCCCTCCCCCGTGTGGCTGGGTGGATCTGCCCATCGCCAAATGCAGGGGGCGGGTGGCCTCGCCCACATCTGACACCCAAAGCAGGGGTGGGATGAGGTGCATGTCTTTTATTATATTCTTAATATATATATATTAGAAATTTAAAAAAAATACCCCCATACATCAAAACGATGTCATTGTGCAAAACGACGTCGTTTTATGTATGAAGGGTGTTTAACCTAAAGGGGATCCCCCCCCCCCCCCCCCCCCCCCCGCCCGCCCGCCCCCCACACACACACACACACTCTTCCAGTTTTCCCGAATCTTAGATTTCTAACCCCTTAGTGCCCTCACCCCCCCCCCCCCTTTTGGCCTTCTTCTTTCTCGATTTCTCTCCTAATCCCTCTGCTCCTAAGCTTAAGCCTTGCTTCATTGAAGTCTCCATTGCCTGTCATGGTTCTCGCCAAAGGTAAGTTTCTCGATTGGGTTTTTCCAAAATCTTTTGCATTTATTTTTTTCCAATTGAGGATGGGATTAAAATTTAAATGGAGAATGAGATTGTGAATTATGTGTTGTGGAGGATGAATGTGCATGTGAATTGTTTAAACTTTGATTGAAATTTTTAGGGTTTCTGTTCGATATGCATAGAGACCATTTATATGAGAGTTGTGTGTCAATGTCATGAAACATTCTATTTTTCCTTGTTCTTTTTTGTGGTAAGTCAAGAAAGCATAACTCTTTCGTATTCTGCAATCTACATCCACTATGCTAGAGGTCTTCACTCTTCAGGAATACCGCGTCCACTAATCACTATGCTAGAGGTATGGGTCTGCCTTGTCATGTGCTTTAGAATTCAACCACTTATATTTGTTTAGATTTTATGTTTGCTTGCATAAAAAAATATGCACCCATTCGATAGAAAACGTAAATTTTATCATCGAAATAATTACTCTTAGATAATGTTCTTGACATGATGCCATATGATTTATTCCAAGATATAAAAAGAACACACACACAAACTGTTGCTAGGGTTTTAGTCTTTTGAACAATCCTATTTTAAAATGAAAGTGTTTATATAAACTTATGTTATTTTTATAAGTTATTTTATAAAAATATCATTGCAATTGTAAAAAATAACATATGTAAAAAATATTAAAATACAGCACAATCTTTTACAAGTAGCATAATTTTGATTCTAATTTAGATTTAATACTTGGATGTTAAAACTTAATACTTGGATGTTAATTGTTTGGATGTTAACGTTTGGATGTTAATACTTGGATTTTAATTATTTGGCATGTTGCCATGTTTACTATAATTTCAAATTTGGTGTTTGCTTGAGTTCATGGAAAATCCAGCAGATTCTAGTGTGAGCTCCCCTACCTATGGTATCCCTACCCCTACCCCTACCTCTATTCCTACTCCTGGCCCAACACCTACTCTAACGCCTACGGAACCTTGACCCGCCCCCAAGCCCAGCAAGAAACTCGCTTCCATAGTTTGGTTTCATGTCACCAAACTAGAGGGTGGTGACCCCAATAACCCCAAAGCCAAGTATAACCACTATGGTAAAATTTATGGATACCAATATAGAAGACATGGTACCTTACAATTAAAGGTGCACTTAGAAGAGCAATGAAAAAAAAATCAATATTAAAATCATTACAAGAGAAGAGCCAATTTAGGCTAGAGATTGGACTTACAAGGAATGGCGGATGGGAGTAGTGGGGGTGCAACGCTGAGAAGATATACTAAATATGATTCCGATGAGTGTAGGAGACATCTAACTCGTATGGTCATCATGAACGAGCTACCTTTCAAGTTATTGATGGGAAAGGGTTCCAAACGTATTCTCACTATTTGGAACCAAGATTTAATCTTCCTTCTCGTCACACGATGGCAAAGGATGTAAAAAAAATTATTGGTCTGAAAAAGAGAAGTTGATAGGTCAATTGGTGGGTCCATTTGTATGCCTCACCACTGATATTTGGATACGGGTCCAAAATTATAATTATATGTATTTGACTGTGCATTTTGTTGATTGCGATTGGACATTGTACAAAAAAATGATAATTTTTTTTCAAAGCATCGATCACAAGGGTGAGATGATTGGGAGGGCCTTGGAGGCTGCAATAAAGGAGTGAGGGTTGACACGAGTTGTCACAGTCACAATTGATAATGTCTCGTCTAACAATGTCATATTGGAACATCTTAAGACCTATCTTAGAAAAGCAAATAAGACAATCATGGGTGGTAAGTGTTTGCATGTGAGATGTGCGACACATATTCTAAATCTTATTGTCAGTGATGGTTTAAAGAATTTTCATGACTCGATTGCTCGGGTTAGGACTGTTGTGAGATGAGTGAGATCTTCTCCTTCCATATTGGAGAAATTCAAGGTTGCTACAAGGTCTACGGGCCTAACATCCAAAAAAGACTTTTATATTGATATGCCTACACGATGGAACTCAACATTTTTATGTTGAAGGCGGCCCAAGAATATAAGTTGGCATTTGCATTATTGGGTGATGAAGACATCCAATATGTAAAATATTTTGATAATCACGGAGGATTGGGGAAGCATATGGATAATGATTGGGAAGTTGTATCTATTTTCTTAAGTTTTTTTAGGCTTTTCTACAAGGTCACCATGATGCTATCTAGAACTTTGTACCCTACATCTCAATAATTCTATCAGCAAATATGTAGGGTGAAAGAAAAATTAGTGACATGGTCGCAGGTGGTCACATTAGGCTATGGGAGATGGCAATGATTATGAGGATGAAGTACGACAAGTATTGAGAAGATTTCGCTAGTGCTAATATTTTGTTATATGTAGCTGTTGTTGTTGATCCTCGGTTTAAGGTGGATGGCATGGTATATGGATTGGGAATTGCGTAAGGGCAAGCATGGGCGGAGCATATTGCAGCAAGGGCTAGGGAAACCCTTGATAGATTATTTGATGAGTTTACTGTCTTGTGGGATAGTAATATTGCGGCACCTACACCTACCACCCACAAGTTCCAGAAGCCGGAGTTGGGAAAAGATGTAGATTGGACTGGCGTAAGAGATTGGAGCAGAACCCCTTAGTCCAGAGTTCTACAGAGGCTCAGCCAGAGATAGACAAATACTTGGTAGTGGAGCTTCAACCATTTGCACAAGACTTTGATATATTAGGTTGGTGGAAGGTGAATGTCATGAAGTATCACGTCCTTGGAGAGATAACCCGCAGTATTTTGATCATCCCTATTAGCATCGTAACATCAGAGTCGGCCTTTAACACTGGAGAGCGTATATTGGATTCATTCCGGAGTTCATTAGCTCCTACCACTGTAGAAGTTTTGATTTACACGCACAATTGGATCACAGGGACTCCAATTCATGTTCCAAATGTTCTTGACTGTGAGGAGGCTGACGTCGATGAGGAGAGTGGCAATCAGCCAAGATCTGGTAATCGTGAGACTTGAATTTCAATTTCTTATTTCAATTTATTTATTTTTATTTAATCGATATTAATTTCAAATTTAATTGTTGTAGTGATACATGAGACGGCATCTACTCTGTTGCAGTATGATTTTGTGTGTATTGGACTCACCATTGCCAATTTGCCATGGTTTGCACAATTTGTCCCTTAATTATTTTTTGCATTTATAATTTTATATAATATTTTAGTATCTAATTCTTTTGCTTGTATATTTTTTAGTTTTTATATTCTCAATATACATATGCTGAATCATAATCCTAAGGACCCAATGATCTATACTCATCTTCATCCTAATGACCCAATCTCATCTTGGTTAGTACTTTTAATATTTTGTATTTTAAATTTTTATTTCATGTTTATAACTTTATAATTCTAATTTCTTTTATTTTTAACTTATTAATATTGCAGATTTTATGATCTCAATTCTCACAATCTCACAGCAGTAGACACAACTCAGTGAACTCACCCCCACTCCAAATTGATCAAATTTGAAATGTTATGATTTTGTTAATTTACAATTAATTGTAATGTTGCAACAATAGTTAATAGTACAATTTATAATATTTACTATTTATTTTTAGATGAGTTTGTAATAGTTTATTAGTTCTCTTAATTTGTATAATTGTAATAGTTTAGTGCCTTAGTGATGACTATTAGTTAATACTTAATAGTATTACTTGAAACTTAGTATATAGTTAATAGTTTCTATCCATATAATTTATTTCTTGTCTTCAGTTTTTAAATATATTTATTTTTGTAATTAAAGTCTGAGCCCAAAAAGGCCCAAAAATAGGTTTGAATGTATTTCTAAGCCATTTTGGGCCCAAGTAACTGAACTGGGACAAAAGCCCAGTGGGGGGCAGACAGATGGAGGTCCACCCCAATAGCCCGTTCAGCGGATGGGGTACCCCACCCCCACATGGACGAGTTATGCATTAATCTCCATTTATCCTCTTCAGTGGCAGACCTACGTTTTTTAGATTATTTTTGAAAAATCAAAATATACCTTAGTTTTTAATCATAATTTTATAAATATAGAAAATGGTCCTCCCAAAAATATTTATAATCCACATATGCTCTGCAAAATTTTATAAAATTCAAATATATATACTTATAAGAAATGTCTCTTCAATTTTTTTTTCTATAGTTCTAAAATTTTGTATAATTTCTATATATTATTTATTTTCATGAGTGTGGTCTCACCAAAATTAAATCAAAACTAAGTTTAGGAGAAATAATAAATTTATTAATATAGATTCCAAAGTTTGTTTACTATACAATAATATTAGACTTCTTAATATGGAATCCAAAATGAAAATACAAGAAAAATTATTTAAGGTCTCTATTATAGTATTATATGCTTAATGTGACACGAAAAATATCTAGAATTTACATGAAACTTAATAAACTAACTTACATACTAGAATGAAAGATGACATTCTACAAGATCACTTGATAGTTTATATGAAACAAATAAATTCTAAATATTTCATTACAAAAATAATAATAGATGAATATTATTTCATGAAACATTATTATCAAAGAACTGAAATGTATATTAAGTCGTAGTATGTTTAGAATTTTATTTCTATGTGTATATTTCAAATTGTCGAGATCTAATTTTATAAATATTTATGATTTTATGATTTTTGAATCTCAATGTGTCACACAGTAGAAAATTCGGTGCAGACCCCCTAAGAAAAACTGTTGATCCCGCCACTGATCCTCTTTATGATTTTCTACTGTTTTGCCTCCGTTTCTTCTTAATTTGCTTCTCCCTTCTAGTCTTCTCTATTTTAATTTACTAATCTATTTCTTCTTCTGTCTGTTGTTTTTCCCCACGGATAATGCTAGTCCTCCCACTCCCAACTCCCTCTGGGAGCTACCGCTGGCATTATTTTGTTTTTCTGTTTTACTTTGTGATTAATAAAATATTTTTTAATAATATAATTTTTTTTAAAAAAAATATTTAAAAGTATTAAAAAAATACATGTAAAAAGAAGTCAAAAAAAAAAACACACCAAAATTACTAGCATGAACCAGCGATGGCTCTAGTGTCGTCCTAAAAATTAAGAAAAATGATACTCTTATCACTGATTCTTATAGCTTAGTGTTACCGCTGATTTATTTTATTTTTTATTATTTAATTTTTCTTTTTACTTAGTGATTAAGGATGTATTTTTTTAATAATATTGTGATTTTTTTATTTTTTTAAAAAATATTTAAAAGTGTAAAAAAAATACATATAAAAAAATAACAAAAAAGAAGAAGACCAATTATGACTATAGGTAGCTCCCAGCAGCAGTTGTGGATGTAGCATCCTTTTCCCCCACATCATCGCCCTTATCTGCCCATGATTTGTCGCTTTCCAACGAAGACCTAGTGGAAGGTGTAGAGAAAAGGATTAAGATAAGCAAAATCAAAGGCAATAATCTTGAATAACCCACAAGGAAAATTAGTCTTTGAGATTTCCCACTATATATATATATATATATATATATATATATATATATATCTTATGCTAATGCAGTTACTTCTAAGCTGGATCGATCTATGGCCAAATTCCCTTATTGTCTTCATTTTTGCATGCAATACAAAGTTTCATGGATTATGAAATGGAATTATCAAAGAAGTGGTGATATTTTAGTCCGGCATTATTTCACAAAATAGTGAGATAGGTATCTCTATACCCAAGATTATATATATATATATATTTATATATATATATATATATATATATATCGTCTCCTCCTTAATTTATATAGGATATAGACGAGAGTTCTAACATTAATTCTATGATACATCAATGGTTCAATCTATTATTACATAATTTAAGAGAAGTTAATACATACAATCTACGTATTTTAAAGAAACTAAAACAATACACTTCTTGGAAAAGAACATATATATTATATATATATATATATGTATATATATATATATATAAATATATATATATATATATATATATATATATATTCTATATATTTAAGGGGCGCATGGCCGCATGCAGTCGATCAAAGCTGGATTATTCCAGCTAGCATAGCCGCGGGTCACCCCACGCGGTGGTGGTTCTATATATCGTGATCATGGGTCTAAACGCCCAGTACTTGATCATCCCGGTTTTTCGTTTTCCTTTTATTTTTTATGAAAAATAAAATTTTTTAATTAAAATTTAGGGCGGGAATTAATTAATTAATTCTGTCCGATGCATATTTCTTAGAGATCATCACTCCGATTGAGCAGGATTCGATTCAGTCGGATGACTCGGATCAGATTAAGACAGCTTTTTTTGTACAGCTAGCAATCCTAGCTAACCCGTGCTGCAACTTGCAAGATCAATGAAAATCCGAGCTAGCTAGCTGTTGATGGAAACTTGACATAACATACATATATATATATATATATATATGTATATACTAGCAGTGAATTTACATAACATACATATATATATATGTATATACTAGCAGTGAATTTACGTGCGATGCACGTTTGCCCTGTATTAGATTATTCTAAAATATAAACATCTAGTGTAAAAGAAAAGAATTTAATGATAAGGTCTATGAAGATAATATAATTAATTGTTTAAGCAAACTATGATTGTTTAAGGTCTCTGATAAATGATTTAAACAAACTATATGTTTAAGCAAGTCTGGAAAGTGAATATTACATAATTGTTTCTTTCGTTACTGAAAATAGAGTCTAAAACGACTAAATATTACATAATTGTTTCTTTCGTTACTGAAAGTAAAGTCTAAAACTGCTAAATATTACATAATTGTTTCTTTCGTTACTGAAAGTAAAGTTTGTTGGTTATGGATTCAAAGTGGTGTGTTCTCGTCATTTACAGCATTTATAGAGAGAACATTGAAGTTTTTGTGACGTTGTTTTTAGAGTTGATCTAAATTTGCACCCAATTGTATGATCCATTTTTTGGTTGAACATAATTTTACAATATTTTGAATATACGGTAAATGTTCCTGTATGGTGAATAAATATAATGTAAAAGATATTTTTGATAACTTCCTATTTGAATATCTAAGATTAAATGTTTTTAAAATAAAAATTGGAATATGAATAAGTTGGTTACCTCTCCTGTATGTTCCATTAGTTCGATTGCTGTGCAACCTAAAGCTTCTTCTGCAATTTGACCGAACATGACAGCCCCCAGTCGTCCATTACCATCGTCAACGTCGATGTAAGCTCGACAGCTATATAAACAAACTATATTTTGTAGTCTGAATGATTAAGCAATAATTTAAATATAACATAAAATTGATTAAAGAAACATTTACGACGTAAAATATGAATATAACATATATACCGTGGTTGTGCATTGCTCATATATTTGCAATGATAACATTGAAATTTTTCATTTTGTTCATATCCAGTCCCCTTCTTACACCCAATGCAGGACATGTAGAAGAATATTTGATGAGATCAATCACACAAATAGTTGCTTTAATCCAAAATTTTGCTTTCTGCATTAATTTTGGAACAGATATATGTTTTTAATGGTTGTAAATAGTATGTAGCCTTAAGATAAGGTTGTATTTATTTTGAAAAGGCATGTGTAAAATTTTTAGAAGGCAATATATATAAAGAAAAAAAAGTTTAAGAAGACCGTAGAAATGTATCGTCATTGGTTGTAGTGATTTAAGAAAACCAGCAAGATCATCAAACTTAATTATGTCTTTCATGTCAACATTTGATGTCGATGCTGATGCTGATGCCGTTGTATGATGTAGATTTTTTTTGACGATTTCTTCAAGCAGTGCATGATTAAGCATCGTCCTAAATATTTTTAGAATAATTTAAAATGAATGAGAGAAATCATGGAGGAAAAGATATAAAAGAAAAAACAATTTTAGAGCTAGTTGATGAATATATATTTTATGTATATATTTTAGAAATTTGTAATATAATATAGAATGTTTAAGTTTTTATAGTAGGTACAGATTATTTATATATATAATAAAGTAAAAAAGAATTACCATTGACATAATGGAGTTGCAGCAGGGATGACAAGATTTAAGGTAAATACACTTGTTGGTTGAGATGAAAGAGAAAGACTTATATTATAAAGAAAAGAAATTTGTTAGTAGATAATAACATTCTATTTTTAATAAATGTTGATATTATAAGTTGTGTAATATACCATTGTATGAACCGACTTTTAAACATGTTGCGAGTAGAGTTGGCTTAGCTTCAATAATATCAGAGATTGTTCGGCATTCACCATCCACAAATCGACTCCACATAGTTAACCATATGGGCATTAGGTTGTAAAATTTAGGAGAAAGTATTTAAAAGTGTAATATGATGAAATAGTATTGAAAACAAGGTAGTTAAAGAATTTATTAATATCACATATATAGTTGAGAAATCTTCTTTACCTCTGGTCGATAACATATATTTCTTGAATTTTTGTTGGCCCATGTATTGAGGTAATTTCTCTAGGAGGTTTCATGTATTTTGCGATCGCTAGAATAACTGTCCAATTATATTGAATTTTTTTTTTTGTGAAAACTGAATAAGAGTATCAAGAAGTACGTTAAATATATTGATGTGATATTTACCTATTTCAGTTCCAGTGTCTTTGTAGTCATGCAGATTGGTGAATGGGATAATATCATATTCTGGTGGTTGTAATTCCACTTCGTCATCTGAAATGTTTTCGATGATTGTTCTTGAATTTAAGATCCACTGGTATTCATGTGCTTCAATTCTATGCTTGGGATCTAAAGGCTTAACATAAGCATTACTAATGTAGTAAGACCGGAATATGTGTAACATGTCATTACGTAGGTCTATATCTTTGCCGAAAATTGTTGCTTGTAGTCGGTTGCCCTGCATAATATTGTATAAATGAATAGTTATTTGCATTCAATTGATTAGAAAATAGTATTTATTAAATATATATATAAGATTTAATTTAAGAATATAGTCAGAATGAATCTATGTTGTAAGGGGAAAACATATATATTTTGAATATATCATGTGAAAGAATATAATGTAAATATTAAGTATGTTTTTGCAAGTATGATATTGATGTCAATGTGTTACCTCAGGGTCTATCAATGTCAGATTTTGATATTTTGTTGGTGAATGTTGTGCAGTACGTTTGGGTGATTTGTCTGATACAATCATCTTGATGCTCCAATTTCTTGTACTTGGAGTAATGTTTTTTATTAATATATAGACAGTCCGCATGTTGAAGCCTACTTATGAATTAAGAGAAAGAAATATTAGTCCAAACAATTGAATTTAAATAAAACAATTTTAATAAAAGAATAATAAGAAGTTGTGAAAATTACATAGTGGAAAAACAAATTGTATTTAATTGAGAGGTATATATTGAAATTCGATTACTCACAGAAGTTTATGATGGATATGCTAATGTTAGTAATTCTCTATAAACAATATTATTTGTTTCAGCTTCTTCATAATCATGAGTTGATACTGCTCTTATAAGAACTTTTACTGAAGTAGAAGTTTTGGCTCTTGACAATGCTACATATAGTTGGTCATGACAAAATACAGGTTGAGGCAAGTATACACCAACAAAATCTAATGTCTGCCCTTGTGCTTTATTTATTGTCATCGCAAAACTTAATCTGATAGGAAATTGTGTTCTTTTGAATGGAAAACCACTATTATCGTCTGCATTTGGCAAGAAAGGAATCCTTGGTATGAAAACTCTTTTCCGATGTGGTGACCAACTGCAATTTCAGCATTAATGATATTTCGTTCAAAATTGAGACAAATAAGACGTGTTCCATTGCATAAACCTTCTGAAGGATTGACATTTCTGAGTAACATGATAGGACAATTTTTTTTTAGTAACAATTCATGGGGTGGAAGTCCATTTGGTGTTAATGTGTTTAAGAAATCCTCCATGATGCCTTGTTCTGATGTATCAATTATTTCATCAAAGCTATAGTATTGTGTAACTGTACTAGGAAATCTTTGAATAAGTATTGTATTTATCTCATCGACGGAGTTGTTCTTTGGTGTCAATATAGCTCGATTTGTCATTTCGAATAAATTTTCTGAATAACTGCCAATATCCTGGAAGACCGCATCGATCAGATCATCTAAAGACTCCACATCATTTTTGTAAGGAATGAGCATTTCACTGAGAATTTTGATCTTATTCTCAATTGTGATTGGTGTTGTTCCATTTCCGACCTGAAGTAAATAATTTGAGAAGTTTGGATCGAATCTTGCTCGCATATTTTCACTCAACCTAATCTTAGTTAAAGTGGACCACAAATATGACGATGCTAAACTGGCATTAACTTCTTCTTGTCTTGTGCCTTTACGAATCACAGGTAAGACTTGACGAAAATCTCCACCGAATACGATAATTTTTCCACCAAATGGTAATCTTGAATCAGTTATGTCTCGTAACATTTTATCCAATGCTTGCATACATTCTTTTTTAGACATAGGTGCTTCATCCCATATGATTAACTTTGCAAGACGTAACAATTTGGCAAGAGCACCTTGTTTGCTTACACAACAAGTACTGTTTTTGTCAAGATCTAATAGAATTTTGAAGCGTGAATGTGCTGTTCGACCCCCAGGTAAAATAGATGCAGCAACACCAGACGATGTAGTTGCAAGAGCAATTAAGTTTCTTGATCTCACTGTAGCGAGAAGTGCTTTATATAAGAATGTTTTTCCTGTTCCACCAGGACCATCAATGAAGAATGCAGCAGATTCATTTAGAAGGACTTTCTGTAAAATTGATTCATATGCATGTTGTTGTTCAGGATTAAGACCCATCGAAGCCATAAGATCTTTTTCTGGTATCAAAATTGCAAATTCATCATTTATTTCCCTAGATTCAGTTTCATTCTGATCAAAAGAAACATCATGTTCTATTAAATAGAACATGTTTATGTCTTTTCCCATCGATTCAAGTGTAGAAGAGATGCTTCGTAAGACTTTTGTCCTAATATCTGCTGATGTTACAACACTTGTTTGGAAATCACTTGACATATCTTGTTCAAAATATTCCCAAAGTTCTCTAGGATTTGTTGGGTTACAATATACTAAAATTGTTGCAAATAACTGTCTTAAACTGTGTGGTATTTGGTATAAGGAAGCCTCTTGCATACAATCTTGCAAACTGGTATCTCTTTGTAACAAATCATGTAATGTAGCTGCTTCACGTAAGGTTGGTGCAGTGACATTGCCAACTGTTTTGATGTGGTCAAATGATAAAGGGCCTCTTATATGATTTAACAATATCCGTAAGTAATACCTTTCACTTTCGAATGGACTTGCTGTAACAATGCGGCCTATAACAGTTTTCTTCTTTCTTGGAGTCCATATTTTGTGTTGTTGGTTCCAAACAAAAGCTTCAAGAAATTCTTTGTACAGTAGTCTTCGTGCATTTTCATTAGCTTGATTTGTTGAAAGAATTCAGTCAACATTGATTTTGCCGTAAAATCAGATCTCAGGACATTGTTAAGGTCGTTATGTGCATGAAAAGCTACCAGATGTTGATCTTCAAGATGTAGATGTAAACTGTAAACTATGGATACATTTCATTGAGAATAAAGCCATATATTCTCCACATGGCTTCTGGTGGAGCAATCCATCTAGCTGATTGAAATTGTTGGATTTCATCTATATCTTGGATGTTTTGTCCAGGAATCAAGTTGAAAGCAACACGATCATGACCTTTATAAATGTACTTATAAAGGTATTTGACTGCTTTGATTGTTGAGCAAATTTCTACATTCAAGTGACAATCAAATTTTGCGAGGAGATATGGATTATGTGGAACAACCCAACGGTTATCTAAATTTTTACCTCTGACTTTTACAGTTATTCCATTATCACAACGTCTGTACTGTGGGAAACAATCGATTCCAACAGTTGTGTTAGATGCAAAGCCTTTTGGAAAGTGGTTTTTACAACTGCCATTTGTTTTCATACACACATTGTTCGGATTTAGTACTCCACAGGGACCATGCATCATATGTCTTATTATTGTCTTGTGCAAATGTAAATTTCTCTCTTTGTCAGGTATTTCTGCTGATACAATTTCATCGAAAGATTCTGGAGCATAGATTTTCCAATCTCTTTTTAGTATGATCAAGAAATGTGCATGTGGTAGTCCTCTTTTCTGATGTTCAATGACATATACATATGCTGTAACTTTTCCAAATATCTCTCGTTTAAATAATTCATTCTTCAGTTCTTCTAATTTTGCTCTAAAGATACGTGCAATCAAATCAGGACGATTTTGTGCTTCTTCTTGTGGACCCAACTCATCTAAGATTTCTTTCCAACTTGGGTTACATGTCATGGTTAAAAAGATGTCTGGTTTTCCAAAGTGTTGGACTAAAGCCATTGCTTCCATATATCTTTTGCGCATATCTCTTAGACCTCCAATAAAAGAAGAAGGCAAAATGATGCGTTTACCAACTTTAGAAACATTGCTTTGTCCAATTGATATACTGTCAACTATTCCTTGATACACTTCAGATCGAATCTCTTGTTGCTTATTACGAAAATAATCCAATCTTGACGTCTCAATTTTTACGTACATATAAACAACAAACTGCTGCAGTAAACGGCCCGAGAACAACAAAATAGATTTTATATTTTTCCTATTTTAAATTTGTAGCAATAGTACTCGCGGCATGAGACAACCTGTTGTTTTCTATTCTTTTTCAGCACTGTAAGATGATAAATTTAACAAATCAGAAATATAATATTGTTATATTAGAATAATTAAAAGTTAAAAGAAGATTAATTATTTTAACCTTCTTGTTCCTTTATAAGCAGTTGTTCTGCTGATACTGATTGTTGAGGGTCAACTGTTGCTCTTGTTACTCGTTGTGGTAGTCTTTCCCCTTTCTTTACTCTTAATATTCCTTGGTGCCAACCAGTATCACCAAAAGGAAATAACAATGGATATTGCAGTGGATCATAACAGCCAAAATAGTATTGGACTATATGACTTCCACCTGCATGATTGAATACCACAATATTTCGTCCTTTCAAATGTTCTGAATCATCATCTTCAATCCAAATGACTGCTACTTGGGAAGCTGACGGAGTGTTAAAAACATGCTGATCCAAACTCGCATCTAATCGAATATGAATTTTGTGATTTTCCAAATTGGGCAAATCCCCAAGAGTTCGAAAGAATGTTGCGTATGAATTAACATGAAGAATATCCATAAGTTGAGCAACAGTTGATGAATCCAATCTTTCGATGTCATAAACACGATTGTCCAATTCATGTTCGGTATCATAAAAATATAGTTGTAGATATGAAGGATGTCCATCCAAAGGAACCAAGTCATTAATGTAATGATAAATTTGACCTTGAGCTCGAAATGTATAAATACCTCTGTTTCTTCTACACAAATCTCTATCAAATTTAACTCCGAATGATGTAAAAGTAAACTTGTTGTTGTATGTGCGAACATACGTAAGAAAGTTGACAGATTCAACTGTGTTAGAAGTAAACAAATGGTAAAGTTGTTCTGGAACATCATTTGTAGTTAAAGAGATTGTTCCATCGGCACAATAAAAACCCTTCGTTTTATGTTGAAATCTTTTTGCTTCACAAAATCTACAGAATGGAACTGATGGTAAGAAAGTTGCCTCAAATGGCACTGTTTGTAATATTTTCCTATGACCAGCTGATTGTTGATGCTGATTTCCTATGGAGGAAAAATGAACCATAGAATTGAGGTAAATTCTTAAAGTTGCTATAATTTCTAATAAAGGTATCGTTGAATGAAGCTGTATATAAGGGAGGAAAAAAAGGAGAAGAAGTACGACTTAATTTTATACATCTTTCTTACCCCGAGAATTTGTTAACAACCTTGTGTCAAAGTTGGGTTGGCATCGAGAAAGGGAATGTGCCTATTGAATAAAGAATTAAGTATGTTGAATAAAAAAGAATAAAATGATTGATGGGAAAGTACGGTTAGAACGAAGGAAATACAATAAACCTGTTCGGTTTGGAGAGAACCAGATGTATGTACATTTTCTGTACATGTATTTGTTGCCCCAAGTGTCAAAGATATTGTGGTATCGTCCAAAGAAAGAGGTTCTGTTGACATAATTTCAACTGTATTTATTTCCTGATAGGGAGCTCCGGAACTACCAACGGAGGATATATCACTGGTTCCAGCATCAGCACGAAAAGTGTGTTGTCTTTTTGTACAATATGGCTTGACCTCTTCATTATTGTGTATGAATTCTATATGATCTCCCAACACATTTGTTTCATTGCGAACGATTGGTTGGGAGAAAAATTGTTCTTCATGTTGAGTAGTATCATTCGTAGAGTTCCTTTGTTGAAGATATCTTTTTTTCTTTTTTTGTCGTACATGTTCTTTTTCTTCTAAAGAAAGAGCCTCATATAAAATATTTATCTTAGGATGTTTTGCAACACCTTGGGAATCATTTTAAACAAGGATTAAAGTAATAAGAATATGAAATAAATAATTGATCATATGATGTTAAATTTGTACTAATTTATTAATATAAACTTACCACTTTTCATTTATACATGGAATGAAAGAACTCTTGTTGATAACTGGATAAAAGAGAAACTTATAATGATGCAAGGTCAAAAACCTTTTCAATCTAAGTATATATTTGAACAAAATAAAACCACCTATTGAAAGAGATATATTTATAGCATCGTTGGTTACCTTGGTAGTCTTGGAAAAAGACTAAAAAAATCCAATCAACTCAGCAAATTCAACGAAGCTGTAAAAAATGGAGAATGAAAATTAGAAATGAACAACCAATAGGTATAGAAATTATATGACTGTTATAGCATGAATTGCAGATGAAGAAAGTAGAAATCAAAAACTCACAATTAAATCAATTATTTAAACGAATAAAAGGAAACAACAAATTTTGAAATTCATGAAAATGTTATATTTTGTTTGTAAGTTTTTATATATATTTCTTGTATCATTTGTATTTTTTGTCTGACTTGGGGAAGCCAACTTTTTCCCTCCCTCTTCTAAATAAATCTTGTTTTTAAAATTATAAAAACACAATCCTTATTTTGTCCTTAACATGACCCAAAAAATGTAAAATTTTATTTTTAGTTGATTGTGAGTTGTGGTAATATACATGACCCAAAAAAGTACAAATTTGGCATATGATTTTCAACACACTTAATTGCATTGTGGGTATCATTACGTAATGATACCCACATTGATTTAAAAATAATTGATTACAGGTTATAGAAAATCATGAAAATAAAAATAATAAGTTTTTAAAAAATTAATAAAAAAAAGCATAAAAAAATAAATAATAATAATATTTTATGATTATAAAAAGCAACCTAGTTAATTCAGTGTGGTGTTTATGTTTTGAGTGCATGGATAGTCAAAAGCTAAAAAGTGGCATATATATTATTCAAAACTTTGCCTAATTAAACCAAATCCAATGCTCTATAAGATCATGGTGTAATTTAAAAAGAGAAAGGCATATATATTATGTGAGTTTTAGAGTAGCGTGGACCTTGATCACCAAATTACGTAAACGACTAATTAGAAAATTTGATTCTTTAAACACTATGAAACAAATCTTTTTCCAACCTTTCTGAATAAACAAGCCCTTGAAGATTACTAATTAAGTTAACTTAATGGTATAATGTCGATTGAAGAGGAGAGAGATATAATTAAATTAAGTAATGGCCAGGATCTGTAATTTGTACAATCAGTTCTAAGTGCAAGTCATCAGTACCACTACCACTCATGCATACAAGTGGTGGGGGGGGGGGGGGGGGGGGGGGGGGTTCTATTATAAGAGGATAGGTGCCCTATCTTGTTTTTTTTTTTTTTTAAAAAGGCCAGCTTTTTCGTTGACTTGCCCAAGAAAGTGTAGTAAATTTACATGTAGTACTAAAGGAAATACCAATATCTCCTCTCCACGAAGGTTTTTATGAGGATTCTTTGTTAATGGATATAAAGCCATGCACTCATTGTTACAGATCAGAAACCCTAATCTCTCTCTCTCTCTCTCAAGTTATGTGAAGCATGTGTACATCCTCTCAAAAGGAGGTGTGAAATGAAAAGGAGTTTGTGTCTTTAATTAGTTCCTTATTGATGTTTTTTGTGGGGGAGAGGAATAACTTTTGCCTTTTAAAAGAAGGAGCATTTTTTGTTTTTAAAAGGTTGTCTTTTGAAGGCTGGAGTAAAGTGATTCTTTTGAAGGCTAGAGTAAAGTGATGATTTTACATGTATTGTGAAATATGGTTTAAAATCATGTTCTGTGTGGGTATCATTACTTAAGAAAAGAAAAACAATAAACAAAGTTAGTTCAATGCATGGGTCATGTACATTAATATTAATTACACATAAATCTTTACGTACAAATTAAGTGAAAAGAGTGTTGCTGCACTCACCGCTCCCAGCCACTATTGGAAGTTACAGTTAGTTATAGGAATTTTTTTTTTTCCTTTTCATACATGTGCTTTTTAATACTTTTTAATAATTGATTATGTATAATAATTTTTATAATTATTTTGTAGTAAAATTACGTTTAGAATGTCAAATTTTATAAAATTAAATTTATTTTTAATTATATTATATGATTATATTGATTGATTCAATTAATTTTATTTTATATTATGCAATAAGAATAAATTATGAGGTTTTTAATTTATTTAATTCAATGATATTGCTTAATGATAAAAATAAACTCAAAGAGCAAAAGAATGTCAAATTTCATAAAATTAAATTTATTTTTGATTAAATTATATGATTGTATTGATTGATTGAATTAATTTTATTCTATATTTTGTAATAGAAATAAATTCTATTATTTACAAACTTTATTATTAATATTCATAAAATTTTTATTTCATTTTATTCTTGAAGCATCTTTTAAAATACAAGTTTATGCATAATATTATTTTCATTGAATATGTACTCTATTTTATCAAATTCTTTAATTGAATTTTCAATTTTTAAAAATTTCAACATGTTAATAATTGAATATGTATAATTATATGGGTAAAATTCTAAGTATTGATGTAAGTATTTACATATAGAACTAAATTTGTTGGTAAAATTTTATGAGTAATTTTATAGCAATTTTGTAAAAAAAAAAAATTTGATAAATATGCATATATAACTAATAAGATATAACATTTAATTATGTCAGAACGTTAGTTTATAAGTTTATAACTTTAAGAAATCGATATGACTTGATGATAAAAATAAACTTAAAGAGCAAAAGAATGTCAAATTTTATAAAATTAAATTTATTTTTAATTAAATTATATAATTATATTGATTGATTCAATTAATTTATTGTATATTATGTAATAAGAATAAATTCTGAGGTTTTTAAATGAAATATAAATAGCAAAAGGAAAAAAAAATTGCTTAGTAGTAAGATAATAGTAAAAGAGGTATAATTACATAATTATAATTTAAAAATATTTTAATTTGATAATATTTTTTATTTAACTCTTATATCTCATTTCTTAAAATCCAATAAGTATTTAATCTAAAATTACATCTCTATTATTCACAAACTTTCTTATTAATATTCACAAAATTTCATTTTATTTTTCAAGCATCTTTTAGAGTATAAGTTTATGCAGAATATTATTTTTAATGAGTATGTACTCTATTTTATTAAATTCTTTAATTGAAATTTCAATTTATAAAATTTTCAATATTTCAATAATTGATTACATATAATTATATAAGTAAGACTGTAAATATTGATGTAATTTTTCAAATGGCAAATGTATTTTGTTTATTTTAGAATTATAAAAGAAGCAAACTTATAGTTTAAAGTCAATTAAGACAGGTGGAACTAATTAAATAAAATATTATTAGTGAATGTTTTAAGCAATTTTATTTCATTAAATAAAATATAGTATTATTTTTATATGATTTATCTTAATATATGTTTGGATGCAAATGTGAGATGAGATCGTTTTTTTTTTTTTTTGGGAAGATAAATGTAGTAGATTCTCTTTTATATAGAAGTTGCTATATTTGCAAAATACTCTAGATAATCTACAGTGGAAGATTTCAGGAAAAATCTTCTTAAAACGTAGTATTATTTTTAAATTAATTCGAAATTATAATTTAAAACAGTTCAAAGTCCATGCAGAATAATTATTGAATAAATAATATTAAATAAATGACTTAAAAGATTTTAAAATCAGAGAAACAAAATAGATTATTTCAGTTATTAATTCACAGTATGAAACTAAAAAGTTAAAGGATCCATACTTTTGACACTTTTATAAAGGATCCATGAAAATGTTATATTTTGTTTGCAAGTTTTTATATATATTTCTTGTCTCATTTGTATTTCTTGTCTGACTTGGGAAAGCCAACTTTTTCCCTCCCTCTTATAAATAAATCTTGTTTTTAAAATTATAAAAACACAATCCTTATTTTGTCCTTAACATGACCCAGAAAATGTAAAATTTTATTTTTAGTTGATTGTGTGTTGTGGTAATATACATCACCCAAACTTTAATCTATATTTACAATATAAATAAATTTTATTATTTACAAACTTTATTATTAATATTCATAAAATTTTTATTTCATTTTATTCTTGAAGCATCTTTTAAAATACAAGTTTATGCATAATATTATTTTCATTGAATATGTACTCTATTTTATCAAATTCTTTAATTGAATTTTCAATTTTTAAAGATTTCAACATTTTAATAATTGATTATGTATAATTATATGGGTAAAATTCTAAGTATTGATGTAAGTATTTACATATAGAACTAAAGTTGTTGGTAAAATTTTATGAGTAATTTTATAGCAATTTTGTTAAAAAAACATTTTTGATAAATATGCATATATAACTAATAAGATATAACATTTAACTATGTCGGAACGTTAGTTTATAAGTTTATAACTTTAAGAAATTGATATTACTTGATGATAAAAATAAACTCAAAGAGCAAAAGAATGTCAAATTTTATAAAATTAAATTTATTTTTAATTAAATTATATAATTATATTGATTGATTCAATTAATTTTATTGTATATTATGTAATAAGAATAAATTTTGAGGTTTTTAATTGAAATATAAATAGCAAAAGGAAAAAAAAAATTGCTAAGTAGTAAGATAATAGTAAAAGAGGTATAATTACCGAATTATAATTTAAAAATATTTTAATTTGATAATATTTTTTATTTAACTGTTATATCTCATTTCTTAAAATTCAATAAGTATTTAATCCAAAATTACATCTCTATTATTCACAAAATTTCTTATTAATATTCACAAAATTTTTATTTCATTTTATTTTTCAAGCATCTTTTAGAGTATAAGTTTATGCAGAATATTATTTTTAATGATTATGTACTCTATTTTATTAAATTCTTTAATTGAAATTTCAATTTTTAAAATTTTCAATATTTCAATAATTGATTACATATAATTATATAAGTAAGACTGTAAATATTGATGTAATTTTTCAAATAGCAAATGTATTTTGTTTATTTTGGAATTATAAAAGAAGCAAACTTATAGTTAAAAGTCAATTAAGACAGGTGGAACTAATTAAATAAAATATTATTAGTGAATGTTTTAAGCAATTTTATTTCATTAAATAAAATATAGTATTATTTTTATATGATTTATCTTAATATATGTTTGGATGTAAATGTGAGATGAGATCGTTTTTTTTTTTTTTTTTGGGAAGATAAATGTAGTAGATTTTCTTTTATATAAAAGTTGATATATTTGCAAAATACTCTAGATAATCTACAGTGGAAGATTTCAGGAAAAATATTCTTAAAACGTAGTATTATTTTTAAATTAATTCGAAATTATAATTTAAAACAGTTCAAATTCCATGCAGAATAATTATTGAATAAATAACATTAAATAAATGACTTAAAAGATTTTAAAATCAGAGAAACAAAATAGATTATTTCAGTTATTAATTCACAGTATGAAACTAAAAAGTTAAAGGATCCATACTTTTGACACTTTTATAAGTAGCTAGTTGTTGGGATATCTTGTTTCCACTTTCAACTTCACGGAGCTCAACCTATGTAAAAAATTTAACAATGTAATATTCTAGTAATGACAAAAGCAAAGTTGTAAAGAAAAAAAAAATTTACTATTATTTAATGTTTTTCAGATAGAAAATTGTAAAATATTGGAACATATAAAAATTTTTTTAAGTCGTTTTAGGAAAAAAAATTTTCTTCCTAAATTTTCTCTCTCTCCTAGGGGATTATCCCACACGGCTGCTTCTCCTCCAACGCAGCCCGGCGCCGCCGAGCCCCAGCCATGATCACCGCCACCACCGGCGTGTTCCCCTCACGCCGACGAGCATCCCTGCCACCACCAATGTTCCCCACGCGCAGCCATAGCTCTCCCCCGTGGAAAGAGAACCGAAATGGGTTTCTCCCATTTATGTGAGCTAGTGCCGTCGTATGCGGCCACCGAAGCTGACGACCACCATCGAGGAGTCCCCCTCAAGGCGGCGACCAACCCAGCCACCGTCGAAGTCCCCCAAGCGCAACCCTCCATCTCCCCCACGGACACCGAACCAAAATGGGTTTCACCCATTTGTGTCATATTACGCCGCCGTACGTGGCCACCGAACCTCACGACCACCACCGAGGAGTCTCCCTCAAGGCGGTGACCATCCCAGCCACCGTCGAAGTCCCCCATGCGCAGCCCTTTCTCTCCCCCACGGAAACCGAACCGAAATGGATTTCACCCATTTGTTTCACCGATTCTGCGGCCGTAGGCAACCACCCAAGCCACCGCACCTCCACCAGTTGACACCGACGACAACCTCTAGCAGACCCAGCCACCACGAGGTTCCGTTTGCCTCTCCGTCACACACTGTAAATCTGAATTGAGTTTGAGATTCACAAAAACCGAGAAACCCATTTGAGGTGTAAAAAGAAAAAAAACATGCGAGAAACAGAAAAAAAAAGAAAAGAAACAAGATGCAGAAGTTAGAGGTGAAATCAAAAGAGAATTGCGTACCAACAGCGAGAAGAAATCTTAACAGTAAGGGAATTTTTTTTTCTTCCTCGAGTTGAGTTTGAGAATTGTTCTGTAAATCTGAATTTTAAGTGTGCAGATCAGATATTTTAAATTCATCTCAGATATTTTAAGTGTGTAGATTGGGCTAACTGAACGAAGAAGATCAAAATTGTAACTGAATTTTAAAAGGCAACGAGAAAGAGCAACGAGAAACAGAGTGCTGGACGGAAGAACTATTCACTACTGTAGATCTTATACATGCTTTTAAGTATTAGGAAGATATACACGCGCGAAGGAAAATGCTAGAGAGTCTGTTTTGAACCTTCGGTTTATTTTTCCAATTGTCTTTTTTATTTAGTAATTAAGAAAATATTATTTAATAATATTATAAATTTTTTTAAAATATTTAAAAGTGTTAAAAACATAATATAAAAAAAAAAAAGACATGGAAAAAAAAAAAAACCTAGCATTGTTCATATATGAAAGTTTCATTCTTAATTATAGCCAAGTTCTTACGTACAAAGGTGGCACTGTGGGCATGCATATTACCCGACACTGCAAACTTAAGCCGTTGGTCTTGCCTATGCCAATGGCGGGTCCTTTGTTAATACTGCATGCTAAATCAAAACATGTCATGCCCTATTTAATCTACTCTACTGATGAAACTTGGAAGACAGACAATGCCAGAAGGAGCTAGGCACACAACCGTGCATGTATATAGGCCGGCCACTCAAGATTGTGATTTTGAAGACATTCTTTAGACATGCATATTGTTAAGAAATAAAATAAATAATAAAATGTACTTATTTTTATTAGTTTAAATTTTTGAGACAAGTGGTGATTTTATATGGTATTAGAGCAGAAGTCCTAAATTTGAACTCTGACTCTACACTCTATCTCATTTAATTAAATATTTCGCGTGTTAGGTCATCTATTGAGGGGGAGTCTAACCCACACGTAAGGGGAAGTCTTAAGATATAAAATAAATAATAAAATATATCTATTTCTATCAGCTTAAGTTTTTGAGACAGATGATAATTTTACACATATATGCATGCAACGAGTGAAGCGAAAGTAAGAACATTTTAGGCTGTTCAATTAGGATTTGAGTCATGGGGAGTACCACTGCCTGCCAAGCTAAAAATCGAACCCTAACACTGTCTCAGCTGATAAGCAAGGGTGATGAAAGTCATGCTTTTTTCTAAACATGTATAGAAATATAAGTGTTCTTTTCTTAAAAATCATTCGATTGATTAAACAATTCAGTTCACACAAACGAGTAACCTAGGCAATTGTTACGGGCTATAATTCCTAAATATTTGAAGAGTAAGAGTACTAGCAATGGCTTATTCATCTTCATTTCATCTTCATATTTGCATAATATGTTTTTAAATTTATCTACATTGACTTATATATCTCTAAATTTTTATATAGCTATATAAAATTTTGATATATAAAATTTTTATTAAGTTGATGATATAAAATATTTTTTAGTACATATTAATCCTTATTGATAAAATTAATCATTTTGATATAAGAAATTAGTAATATTTAGATATATGAAATTTATATTTTTGAGCACGTGATGTTAATTGTAAAATATATAAAAAATGATAATTTAAAAAAATAAAAATAAAAATATTTTATTATTATTTAATTCAAATATACATAATCTAATGTAAAAAATTTTCTTAATATGTAAAATAAATTTTTAAAAAATATAATTTTAAAAATACAAATAAAAAATACCAATACTATCGCTCTTAGCAAAACTTCACTTTAACGGTGGGGTACTGTCCAATGAGAAGGCCAGAGTCCCAGACAGTCATTAACGAAGTAGCTCTAGCTAGCTAGGCCGACGTGCATGCTCATGGAGGGAGGCTAGTAGCTAGCTAGGGGGCCCTTTAAGGCAACAGTCTAAGTCAATAATTGTATGCACAGTGTACCAGTTACAGACGACGTACGTACGTCACTAACGGCAGACAATAGGCTTTGGGACCGGAAATCTAGGGTTCCGATTTAGGGATTGGTTCTCGATACTAAAAAACAAAGACAGAGGGTTGGTGAATAAGGCCAAAGACCCTAATTATTGGCTTCGATCGGCTTTTTTTTTTTAATTTATTTCATTTAATTATTATAATTATTTTAAATATTTATATAAAATAAAATAAAATTTAATTTAATTTTTTTAAATTTTAAAATAAAAATAATATTAAAAAATATATTCTAATAATATTTTATTTAATTTTTAATTTTAATAACAACTTATCTGACCTCACCTTAAAATAGAAACGACAAATTAAGGTCCCTCTCCCCGGCCTGATCTCTCACCACCTCATGATTTTAAGCCATCTTGCGCAAGTGTGTTTAGTATTGTCATTCGACTTCTTGTTTCTGCATTGTCACATCGGTTTTTTAAGTTCTAAAATGCGTGCACTTCAAAGAGAGCTAGCTGAATGACTTCAGATCTTTATCCTCTCTCTCAGCAGTACCTGACATCTTTGAAAATATAAGAAATTTAAAAAATTATAGTACTAGTATTTATTAAAAAATAATATTAAATATAAATTTTAAATAGATAAATCTCATATAAATTTTTTATAAAATAATAGATCTCTTTAATAAATAATAATTTTTTTTTATATTTTTTTAAAATAAAATCTATTATTTTATAAAAATTTATATTAAATTTATCTATTTAAAACTTGTAGAAATTATTTCCTTTTACTAAATATTTCTGCTGAGGACGGCATGCAAATCATTTTCCCTTTACTAAATATATAGTGAGTACAGCCAGGTTATCTCTATTGCCAATTTGGATCTGTCCGCATTTCATTTTAAATAGAAAGTTTTATATATAATAATAATATTGTACGTATCCTTTGTTACGTTCAATGCTAACTTTAAAAATATCAAAAGAGTATGTGCAGTACTGATCATGCTATCATTATATTGAGTTCATGTTTGGGTAACGCATTCAAGTTTAGATGCGAGATGAGATAAAAAATTTAGAAATAGTAGTTAAAGTATTTGTGAATAATGATGAAATAATTTGAATTAAGATGTTTTATAAAATTTTAAAAAATGAGAGAGAAAAAATTGAATAAGAATATTATAAAACTCAAATATTGTTAAAATATATATAATTTTTTTATTTTAAAAAATTTATTTATCAGCTTTTATATTTTATTTAAAAGTTTGAAAAAGTTATAATAATTAGATAATTATTAGATGAAAAAGTTAAAAATTTAAAATTGAAAAGTGTTTGATTGAGTGATGTTTGGATGTTGAGATGAGATATATATCTTCTCAACATCTAAACAACCCCTAAGATTTCTAACAATATTTCTCATGACTTCGTTTCTAAATATCAGTACTCCCACACAAAAGGCCTCGTTTGGATAATGGGATGAGATAAGATAATTTTATATAAAAGTTGAATAAAATATTGTTAGAATATTATTATTATTTTGTGATTTGAAAAAATTAAATTATTTATTATATTTTGTGTAGAAATTTCGAAAAGTTGTAATGATGAGATGAAATGAGATGAAGTATTTTCACTATCCAAACAGGGCCATATCATTACTTAAACACAAAAATAATATAACTTTTACAAACTTCAAAATAAAAATAATATTCAAAAATAATATCCAAATAATTTTTTAAACTTTATCTATTGATCACTTTCACAAACTCAAATATGAAGTCTATTTTAAAAATATTTTTATTCTGTTTTTTCTCTTCCTTTTCCAAAAACCTAATCTCAAACAAATTCTCATAATTCTCAAACGAATACGAATACGACCGAATGAGACATAAAATTCTCATTTCATCTCATCTTATCTCATCATTACATTTATTTCAAATCCGCATATATAAAATATAATAAACAATTCAACTTTTTCAAATCTCAATTCAACTTTTTCAAATTCCAACACAATAATAATATTAAAACATAATATTTTAAACTTTCAAATAAAATACAAAATTCTCATCTCAACCCCAAAACCTACCCGCCTAGCTCCTTCTATGCCCAGGAACCTGAGGGAAAAAACCTATATAATTAAATAAATCTAATGTTTGATTATTAGGAAAGACTCCTATCCAGAAGAATTTACCTTAATCAATCTGTAGTACTAAGTGGAATTAAAAGGGATCTTATTTTCCGGTCATTCGACACTGTCATGCCTATTTACATAAATCCCATTTTTTAAGACTTCTATATACCATGTTGTCTAGACAGTTTCATGTGTAAGATTGAGAAAAGCTTGCTCTCAAATTCTGATCAGGAGTGTTTCACCTAATCGAATAGTTAGCACTTAAATTTTACATGATCTCCTCTGAAAAATCAAACCCTACTTTAAAGCATGATCAGGTGGGAGTTGCATATGAACCCTAGTCCATACACAAATGAGACAGATCGAAAAAGACAAAAGAAATAAAACATGATTTTAGAAAATAAAATGAGACGCAATCAAACACAGATAGAGGAACGCGTCGACGTCCCAATCAAGAGGCCCCCATAAAAAAAACACTAATATTGGAAACAAGTTTCTTTAATTTGGTTGAGTGTAAACATGTTTATTCCTAATAATAATATACGGCTAGAACCATTAATGGTGGCCCATGTAGTGCAGAAAAAGTGGGGCAAGATGAGCCCTAATGTCTTTTTCCAACTACTTTGATTTTTGTCCAAACTTCATCTCTCACTCCCTTTTTAAACTGCCTCTCCCTCTCCGATCTTCGTTACTTCCACCTCAGGCCTTAGCAGTAGTAGTACTACTTCATGATCACTGTACGTAGGGGAGTAGTGTGAGAAAGCAAGCTGCAGAGCGAGAGCTAATTCAGTCATGTCCAGCCGACGATCAAGAACTTCGATTAATTATGTAGCAGATGATCAAGAGATCATTGAAAATCTGGTTTTCAAACTACAGTCATTGCTTCCTGATCAGCCTAATCAAAGGCACAAAGAAACGGTATGGGGGCTCGGTTCTCGTAATTAGTACTTTTGCTGTCATTCCTTTCAATTTATTTATGATCTCTTCGATCATGTTTATAGTAGCTAGCTTGTCTGTCAAGAATAGATTCATCATGTCATGTCTTCAAAATCTTAAAACATGCATGTGACCATAAAGCTGGAATTCAGATGACCAGAGTACTAAGCTGTACTACTAGTGATGACGCTGACAATTCCCTAATAATTATAAACCTTGCGAGTTACGAGAACCTACTTTAGCTTAAGATCGAACAGGTACTATAATTCTGAGCCAAAAAAGGAAATTAAGACAAGTAGTACTTGATGATTATAAGCTCCTTGTCATGTATAACCATTAAGTATTTTTCTTTTACTTTTTCTATTTTAAAATTAGAAAAGACTGAAACTGTGACCAGCTCTTCTGATCTCTCTCTCTCTCTCAATAAGATTTTCGTCACATCTGTGCTAGCTAGCTAGCTTGAAATATGCTTAAAAAATATTATAATTGTAAATTAAGTACCTATATATAATGCTAACCGATTATTTCTTTTGTCTATTTGGTGTAGGTATCAGCCTCTAAGATTTTGAATGAAATTTGCACTTATATCAAGAGCTTACAAAAAGAGGCTGATGACATGAGTGAAAGACTCTCTCGACAGCTGCATTCTGTCGACACCACTGGTGATGTTGATGCAGAGTTTATAAGAAGACTTTTGCAACACTAAAGCTTCTCTCTCTCTCATATTTCCACTCATCATCTTAATTTTCATTATCTCTTCGTCATCTCATAATATAATATTAAATGATTGAAAACTTTTTATTATATTTCACTTATTAACCTATCATCTAATGTCACATCATAAAATAATGAGAAGATGAGAAGAAAATAAATAATGAATAGATTTTTCCACTGAATATTTTATGTTTAGGATCACTACTCCATGCAGTTGGACATGGAAACCAATATGTATTTTCTTGCTAGTAAGTATTTTCATGCATGCACCCAGTTGGACATGATGCATTACATGAAACCAACAGATCATTAGAATAATTGAGAAATATATATGTAAGACGTAATTTGATGCTTTTGTTTATTTTTTCTTGGTAATATAATAGGTACGTAGGTATATATCTAGTCGTACGTTCTCCAACATATGTTTTGTCTTACATGATAATAATTATATTAATGCTGAAATTAATTAATAGTAGCTATATATATATATATTATATAGCAGCGCCACTACAACGTATACCCCTTTTCCGTCCAAAACAATCGCTGCAATAGCATAAATTGTAGACGTAAATTGTTTCTAACGTCCAACTGATTTCACCACAGATGGTCGATAAAGATTCGTCTCAAGAAGTTTTAAACAGTGCAAGAAATTTTGCACGCAAAATCGCTTCTCTTACCAACGAAATTGGGCGCTGCAAAATTTCTTCCCTACGACGTATAAAAAAAAAAAAAACTAAATGATAAGAATGATAAATATTAGTGTCCAAATGTAAGGGTCACAAATACGCATAATTCGCCGCAAACTATATTTTTCAACAGTACACTTAACGTCACAACAACTTACCTTTGCACAGCAAATGTCAAGTTTGAAAATTTGTAAAACTTGCGGCGAAAATCATCATGGACACTAATAAGGAATTGTTGTGGCGAATATTTTAGCAACGATAGTGGTGCAGCAAATAGCCCAATTACCGTCCATTTTTTGCGTCGTAAATAACTTATCTACCATCGCAATTAATACACCCATAGGTGATGCAAAAAAATTTCACAATGACGCAAATGGTGAGTGTAACTGACGCTCAGTCATGTGTCACAAAAAAAAAAAAAATCGTCGTAAAGAATCCATTTTTTGTGGGGTAGGCCTAGGGACACAAATAAATTTAAGTTGCCCCCATATAAATATTAGCGGCGATATTCATTTTGCATTACATTAGAACCTTCGACACAAATGGACTGGTTAATGGCCTTCTCCCTTGTGTCCATATAAATATTTTCGCAGCAAGTAATTGCAATTATAAAGAATCATGCTTTACGTAATTTGCCCTCTTTTATAAGCTATAAATATTATTATAAAGAATGAGGATAAGCAAATTAAAGTGTATGAAAAAATAAAATCATACACATGATTTTTCATGACCATAACCTTGACTATAAACCCAAGCCGCATTGTTTTTGTAAAACCTGAAAATCATCAAGCCATCCCAGTAGTACATGTAAACTCTATGGCCACTTACTAATCTGTATACATAAAGGCCAATGTACTTACAATTTTAAAACAGATTCAATGCCAACTAATAATATATATTCATCAATATTTCATGGAAAGGCCAACCATCAAAGTGTGCACATAAATTATAATATTTCTTGCAATTTGTATTTCGTCATCCAAGTGAGTGATATTGTACCAATCACTCACTTGGAAATGTTCAACAACTACGAAATACATGCAAGAAAACTCCAATACATTTGCACATGTTCAACATGTAACTAATACTCAAGCAACGGCAAGCTAGAAACATTTAATATATACTAGGCAACATTAATATATTCTATGGTCATGTGGCAGACAACATATTTGTCCTCTCTATCTTGGAAGCATGGTGAGATAGAAATTAGCCCTTGGAAGCATGGTGCGATATAAATTAGCTCAGAACCTCTACATCCCATCTCTTTAGCAATGACCCATCATGACAGTGTAATATACCCTTTGCTGCATCCATGTTTTCTAAGAATTAAAGAAATCAAGTAATATTAAATGGGAATGAAAGACCAATAATCCAAGTTTAAATAAGTTATAAGACTAATGAAATAGATGGCATCAACAACAACGTCTATCATCACTTCCAACTAGTTAAATAAACTGACATATCAAATTTAACCCCATGTCTATGTTAAAACTAATAAATATCGCAAATCTACTCCATCATGTAATGGACATAGCTCTACACCCAAGAATATTCTAAATCCCAGAATAGTTCATTCCAACCATCATTATACAAAATATTGATTAAAAGAAAAAGACCATCACACCATCAGAAAATTAAACTAGTTCAATCCCAAAGAAACATACTACAAGTGTCAAACTATTTACAGTTAAATATGTTGTTCCCAACTATATATATATATATATATATATATATATATCATTGAACCAATATAATGAACAGAAGAACATGCCTTTATATGACAGCCATCTAAAGCTTAGTTAAGGCCAATAGTTATAAGACTAAATTATATTCATGCCTACCCATTATTAGTGCCACCAAAGTATATAATAAACATCAAATGTAACTCATCCATGTCACTGGAGTTTTGAGGAGATGCCTGTTTCAAAAGTTGTCGGCCCCACAACAATACATTTCACAGTATTTCCATGTAGTACATGCAATACCCCACAAGCTATCCCTCTTGAGTGACACCAAGGCTACAAAGGCATCTCATATAAGCCATTGCCCATTACTAATATCTGTTCATATCTAGACGTTGTAGAAGCAATACTTAGATTCCAATCCGATTTCAGTGCTGATCCATGGCTACAACAAAATCAATGTCTCAAGCCACCCACCCAGGACATTCCTCTTTTCAACCAGGGTGTTGCTAAGCAGTACTTAGTTTACAGTCCAACAGTGCTAATAAACATTCCTCTCATCATTCATGTAAAGATAGGGCCAAGTCCCGTCCCAACCAGCTTATCTAGAGAAGCCACTCACAAAAGTACCACAGAAAACCACCCACTAGTACTTAATCCAGTTGTCCATCAAAAGTCAAAATATCCAAAAAAGTGTAGTCTTCCATTATTAGACAGGTCCAGGTGTCTCCCTCGGAGACTCTCCCTGGAACAGCTGCTGTGACATTGAGTATATCATAAATTTGTCAAATTCCGCTTGCTTTACTAATAATTCTTAGACATTTGTTTTTAAAGCCTCAAATTGGGCCTTGTAAAACAGTGCGTCCTCTGACAATTCATCTCTATTCAACAGATTACTCGTTGTTCCTGATGTCTCGGGCATCACCTTCTCACCCAAACCCATTTCATAGCATGATCTTCTCCCTAGAATCTCCCTAAATGCTACAGCAGATGCGTCCTTAGTACGTAGTACCAGTTCCAGATCATTCAGCTTTTCTTCCAGAATAATATATGAATATTCAAAAGTGTAAGTTGGATTCAATAGATTATAACAAAACATGATCAAGCAAAGGTAGGAAATATCCAACAGTTAATAAATACTTAAAAAAGAGCAGGTATAATTAAGTCGAGAGGAGCACATGTCACTCACATACATCTCTTCAATCATGTTGGTCACAAACCCTTTTTTCTTCTTTGACCAACGAGTCTCTTTAAAAAAATTCACTAGATTATTAACACTATTACGCTGAAACATTCAATTATAATATCATTTTCATGGACTAGCCTGATTGGGTGCCATAGTTGTCCAACATATTATAATATAATGGTGAATTTTAGTACTCATAGACATTACAACAAAAATGTATACCTGCTCGATGACTTTACAAAACCGTTCGAACATTACAATAACCGTTCGAACATAATTTTCTGTGACGAATTAAATCGTTTCAAAAACTTTTTCCCGTTCGAACATCAAAAAATACGTTCGAACAGTAAAATTTGCCAGAGAATTAATTTATTATGGCGGTTAAAGTTCACAAACGTTCGAACGATTATTTGTTGCGTTCGAATGAAAAATATTTGGTGGCAAATCCTGGCGAGAAGGTTTCTAAACCGTTCGAACGGAATATATTTAGTTAGAACATATTCAAGCACCACATTTATACATTCGAAGGTATAATATTAATTTCGGTACAAAACTCAAAATATAAAAAATATATATCATATATACAAATTCATTAATTAATTTTATGTAATTAATTTAAAAATATTTTAATGATTTCTTTTATGTTAAATAAGATTTTTTAGTTAAATAAATATTATGAACCATACACCACATAATATAAATCAATAATTACTCCAGAAAAGAATTTATATTTAATTTACAAATAAAGCAAATTATCAAAATACCATATATATTGTTCATAACTACAATAAAAGAAAATATAAATAAAAAATAGAAACTACTGTGATGCGAGGTCTCTACACACATCCTCGACTGCAGCTAATTGTGTCTCTACTTGTGTCAATCGAGTACTGAGCGTGACCTGAGTTGCATTATTGGCATTAATCGATGTACGTAACTCATTAACCTCTGTATGTAACCCAGAGACGGCATCCATAATCTCTGTACGCAACTCAGACATGGCAGTATGCACTGCAGTATGCATTGCATCAATCACTACTAATGTGTGTATACCGAGCTCAGCACGCAATATGTCAGCCATCTCCTCGCGAATAGATGTGCGTGATGCATCAGCCTGTGTAGATATCTCACCAGCCGATACTCCAGTATCTCCCGGCTGTGCATCTCTCTGAATCTCAGCCCTGTCAGGAACAGCCCCACGAAAAAAAAATCTCGAGTGTCCCGTACTCCGTGACAGGGTGGTGCTGTTGATCGATTCCATCAGAAATCAGGAACGCTCGGTAGGTTCGGACACGACCCCGGCATGTAGCAAAAAATGAGTGATAAGGATCCCAAATGGCAGTATATCTGTCGTAATGAACCGTGCCTCTGATCGGATCCTCTCAAATATATAACCAATGAGGTCGATCGGGATGCCACGAGCGACCCGTATCATAAATCTTGCTCGATCCATGCCGACCTCGGTCTTGTGCTGCCGTGGGTCAATATTGTTGGCAATGATCAAATTCATAATCTTGAAGAAAGAAGATAAATCTGTCTGCCTAATACTCTTCGTCCCATCGTACACTGGAGCATCTGGACCAACAATCAAGTCCCTGACCTCATTATCAACAAGTGTATCGATCTTATCTGTGTAATCTGGTCCCTCGTCCTGAGACATAGCTGCATCACCTGAAGGATCAGACTCTCTAGGCGGCAGGTTTGGATAGGCATCAAGAAGCCTAGGAATACCCAGATATGCAGCGAGTCCGTCCGCTGAAAATATAATAGGGGCTCCTCGGACACAGATCCTGTATGCCCCTCCATCGTCTGGGCTGGCAAACTGAGCTTTTTATAGAACTCAGTAACGATATCAATGAAGGAAACGAGCTCCATTCCTTCTTCTCGCTGATTTAAGATTGGTGCCCAACCACGATCATTGAATACTGATGGGAGGGAATGACTCTCCCATATAAGAGCTACAAAATCAGACAGTTTTACCTGTCGCTCAAGTAAAACAGTTCACTCTCGAACTGTTTGGATGGAAGGTTCTCCTGATCTACCACGTTTACTGCCCCGATAAGACATTATTATGAACCTGAAATTTTAAAAATAAAATATATATTCAACATTAGTGATAAAATCTAATTACGACGAAAAGATTTACAAAATTATCTACTTTAATAAATTAATTGATAGAATAATTCAATAAAACGATTAAAACAATTTAATAATCTAATATAAACAAAATAGTTCGAATTTAATATAAAGCGTTCGAACGAATATAATATATGGTCGAACGGAAACTGAACACCGTTCGAACGCTTAATATATGGTTCGAACGTAAGGGTTAAATCGTTCGAACGCGTTCGAACGGAAACCAAATCTAACTCGGCCATGGCTGAGTCAACTCAACGGCCATGAAAACACCTAAAATAGCATCGATTTCGTGGTTTCTTCGACAAAATACGTAGTACTCTTCATTTCTAAACATTCTACGGTAGATTTATGATGTTCTACAGTGACTATTGATGAAAAAATCTAATTTTTTAAAAACAAAAACGAATAAATCCATAAATTATAAAATAAACGGTAAAATGAGTTTGAAAATGCATACCTTCAATTGGGAGGAAGAGTGTTTGACGTAGGTACTGATTAAGGCGGCAGACGGCAGCGATTGTAGTGCGTTCAAACGTTTTCTCGCTTTTTCAAACGGTGGGGACGACTGCGTGAAAGAAATCTCTGCCTGCGATAACTTATATGTGCATAACCGTTCGAACGTTAAATATTAACGTTCAAACGGTAACATAAAACCTAATATTTTACGTTCGAACGATAATATAAAACCGTTCGACGGTGAATATTTCACGTTCGAACATAATTTGTTTTAAGTTTAGTAAAAATTATATTAAATATATATTATATTTATAAACCTATAAATTAATATAATATATATACTATTATAGTAGATTATATATACCGTAATATATATGTAATATTATAATATATTATAATATATATTATGATAGTAGAATACTTTAAATGAAAACATAATAACTTATATGTATTTTTTTATAGTATAATAGTAATATATCATAATACTTTACTATCAAAGTGTTATATATGAGGTTGTAATATATATATATATATATTTATATATGATAGCATATAGAACTATATGGTATGAGTTTATACTTAACTAATATATATCATACTATATATTCCATTATACTTTACTATATAAGTTATATATGATACTATACAGCATATATATATAGAGTATAGATTACTAATATACTATTATCTTATAAATTTCTTTATAATTTATTATGTGACCTTAGTATATTTGAGGTTATATATATGTTCTCCGGATATATTACTAATACATATGATCTAATATTTTTTACTATACTTTAATATAGGATAATATATATGATACGATATATATCATATATAGTATAGATTATTATATATCATATTGTTATCATTACTAATATATTTTCCTTTATACTAATTTAGTATAGTATAATATATATTATAGTATATATTACTAATATATATCATAGTATATATTATTAATAGATATCATCTTACATGTTTATAGTATACTCTAGTATACTATACTATATCAGAAGATATTTAGTATAGATTACTATATATATGATAGTATATATAACTAATAAATATGATCTTATAGTACTTTTCATTTAATGACGAAAAAAATTATATTTAAACATAAAGGTGATGTGTTCGAACGGCACTCGTAAACCGTTCGAACACATATTTGGCGTTTGAACGTATAAAATAACATTCGAACGGATTATTGCTATGGTGGGAAAACATCCCGCCAATTAAAGACTGATGGACTACCGTTCGAACGTAATTTGTTATAGTTCGAACGGATTATTGCAGTGGTGGGAACATATCCTGCTAATTAAACTATAATATCATCTAATATGTCTATATATATTAATGTTGTTCTTTTATTCAAATGTATAATGAAAAAAAAAATATTAATAAACATTTACAATACCGTTCGAACAGTTAAAAATAAAAGTTCGAACGGATAATTTTCGAGCGGGAATAATTCAATAACGTTCGAACATATTATTTATACGTTCGAACGTGAAAATCTAAGAGGGAATTTTCTCCCACTAAATATTTTCACGTTCGAACATGAAATCTTCTGCAAAAACACGACAGAACCTCACAATATTGTCGCTCTCCTCCCGCGCGCCCTCTCAGTGTCACCCGAAGTTTACCCCCTTCGTGTACTAGAGGTATTCTTCCTCAAACTAGCCCCCAAACTCAAAAAAATTTCCATCTCACTCAATTATTCTCGGATTACTACTTGCAATGGAGCTTATTCGCACGGCATATCACCATCTCCTTCCCTTTTCATCTCCAAAAATTCAGGTATACCTTTTATATTCTCATGTAAGGTTTGAACTTAATATTTTGCAATGTTAGAAATTTGTATGCTTTGATATTGTTGTTTGTGTTGCTGTGAGTTTGTAATTAATGGGGTTTTCGGCGTTGTTGAAGACGACTGAAAACTGGAATGAATACGTTCGAACGGTTTAGGATTACCGTTCGAACGTATTCATTATGTTCAAAAATAGGTTAGAATCGTTCGAACGTAAACATTACATCAATGTATTTACAATTAGAATATAAATATTTCCGGATAGTTGTAAATTATATGTACTACTAAATCTTTAAATTAAAATACAAATAATTAGGATTTAATATCATTTAAATAGTTAATTCTAAATTAATAAAATTAATATTTAAATTAAAATACTATTAAATCTTTAAATTAAAATACAAATAGTTAAGATTTAATAGTACTTAAATACTTAATTCTAAATTAATAAAATGAAGTTTGTAAATTAAAATACTACTAAATCTTTAAATTAAAATACAAATAGTTAAGATTTAATAATACTTAAATACTTAATTCTAAATTAATAAAATGAAGTTTGTAAATTAAAATACTACTAAATCTTTAAATTAAAATACAAATAGTGAAGATTTAATAATACCTAAATACTTAATTCTAAATTAATGAAATGAAGTTTGTAAATTAAAATACTACTAAATCTTTAAATTAAAATACAAATAGTTAAGATTTAATAATACTTAAATACTTAATTCTAAATTAATAAAATGAAGTTTGTAAATTAAAATACTACTAAATCTTTAAATTAAAATACAAATAGTTAAGATTTAATAATATTTAAATACTTAATTCTAAATTAATAAAACTAATATTTAAATTAAAATCTGGAATAAATCTTGAAATAATACCTACTAATTATGTTTTTGTTGTATTGTTGTATAAATAATATGTTGTTATTATTTGACATATGTTAGCATATCTTGCATTGTTTGTTCATCAAAATAAACCTTAGACCCGTTCGAAAGTTATCAATCCTGATGAATACTTGATTGATAACTCTTGAATTGTCCAGAGTGGACAGTTTGGGATTGTTGGAGATGAATACGATGAGGATATGGAGCAAATGTTAGGTGACATCGGCGCGAGAATGTTTATGGATGAAGGCGACATGGACACATCAAGCTCAAATAATGGGGCCATAACACTTTTGCACGCTTGTGGAATGATTCACAGCGTGAGCTATATCCAGGATGCAGAAGACACAGTAAGTTGTCAATTACTGTAAGATTGCTTCACATAAAATCAATGTGTCGATTATCTATTAAGGCAGTCAATATGTTACTTGAGCTGTTTAAAGAGGCACTACCGACAGACAATACTTTATCTCGTAACTTCTATGAAGCAAAAAAGTTGAAATGAAGACTCGGATTTGATTACAACATAATACATGCATGTAAGAATGACTGCATATTATTTTGGCGAGAGAATGAGCAGTTGAACGAGTGTCCTATATGTCACGAGTCAAGATGGATATCGGACAAGACAAATGTTCCGCAAAAGGTCGTACACCACTTTCCATTGATACCTAGATTACAACGATTATTTATGTCACGCGCAATGGCTGTATATATGACATGGCACTCATCAGACAGAGTAAGGAATGATAATATTTTGTCACATCCTGCTGACTCTCAGGTGTGGAAGGAATTTGATCAGGAACACTCATGGTTTGCTGAAGAACCGCGTAATGTAAGACTTGGGTTGGCAACAGATGGATTTAATCCTTTTGGAAACATGAGTACTAGTCATAGTACTTGGCCAGTTGTACTTATGTCGTATAATCTACCACCGTGGAAGTGTATGAAAGATCCATATTTCATGATGAGTTTGCTCATCCCAGGTCCGAGTTCACTGAAAAATGATATAGACATACACTTACAGCCATTGATTGCAGAATTGAAGATTTGTGGGAGAATGGGGTTGTCACATTTGATTCGTCAACAGGCAAGTCGTTCAAGATGCATGCTGTAGTGTTGTGGACAATAAATGATTTTCCCGCTTACGGAAATTTGTCAGGTTGGAGTACTAAGGGAAAAATGGCATATCCAACTTGTAACAAACATACCAAATCTGAATGGCTTACGTACGGGAGGAAATTATGTTTTATGGGTCATCGTCGATTTTTACCTGGTGATCATAGATGGCGTGGAAATTCTAGAATGTTTGATGGAACTGTTGAATGGAGCCAACCTCCACCATATTTGTCTGGCGAAGATGTACTTGCACAATTTATAGATGTTAGATGTAATGAATTTGGTAAAAAACAACAAAAGAGAAAACGAGCTACGAATGAGTTGAATTGGACAAAGAAGAGTATATTTTTCGAACTCCCGTACTGGTCGAAGTTAAAATTACGGCATAACCTTGATATTATGCATATTGAAAAAAATATATGCGAATCCGTATTGGGAACATTGATGTCAATTGAAGGAAAAACAAAGGATATAATAAACTCAAGGAAGGATTTGAAGTGGTTGGCAATAAGACAGGAAATGCAATTGCAAGAAAATGGTTCGTCTGTCTACATGCCGATTGGGTGGTATACATTGTCAAGGAATGAAAGGGCTACATTTTGTGAGTGGCTAATGAAGATAAAATTACCGGATGGTTATGCCTTGAATCTAACAAGGTGTGTGAGAACAAATGATTGGAAAATAACTAGATTAAAAAGTCATGATTGTTATGTTTTCTTACAACGTATCTTGCCTATTAGTATCCGTGGGTACTTGACCAAAGATGTGCGCGTGGCTTTGACTGAGTTGGGTGCATTTTTTAAAGACTTATGTGCTACAACGTTGAATGTAGAAGCTTTGGATCGAATGGAATGAGAAATTGCCATAATATTGTGTAAGCTAGAAAGTATTTACCTACCATCATTCTTCGACGTCATGGTTCACCTAGCCGTTCATTTGCCACGTGAGGCTCGTCTTGCAGGACCAGTTCAATATAGATGGATGTATCCCATTGAACGATTTCTTGGAAAGTTGAAACGTACAGTGGGTAACAAGGCCCATACAGAAGGATCAATTGCAAAAGCATATATTGACGATGAGTGGAATACTTTCTGTTCCAAATATTTCCACGGAGTTGACACTCGGTTTGATCGGCCAGAAAGAAACTTTGACATTGACCGAGCAAGACAACGGAATGTGTTTTCTATGTTTTCCCAACAAATTCGTCCAATTGGTGCAGTGCGTGGTTATGACTTGTGTGGAAGAGAGTTCGAGAAAGCTCAGTGGTACGTGCTGAACAATTGCCCTGAAATAGAGAACTACTTGAAGTAAATTTTAACTTTTTCTTAATTTAAATTCCCTCATTTACTTTTAAAAAAGTTTAAGAATATAAAAAATTTGTGGTAATCATCAATTTCAGTGATCATATTAACGTGCTCAAGGAACTGGGAGTAAATGATATAAACCAGAAACATGAAGAGGAGTTCCCGAGATGGTTTGAAGAGCGGGTAATGACATTACATATGCGTTCCTCAATAACCAATGAAAAAATATTAATTTCAATTTTGATATAGTATATGCTTTACTCAATATGTAGGTTGTACAAATGCATGCGAATAATCCAAATGATATATCGGATGAATTGTATGCATTGACGCGTGGCCCATCGAGACGCGCTGCTCGATATTCTGCATGTATTTCTCGGGAAGTAGGTATCACACAATGGATCGAGATTGTTATAGGAAAACTCAAAATAGTGGTGTCCTAGTCGAAGGAAGTCATGATGGAGAAAATATTGATTTCTATGGGGTTATTGTCGATATAATTGGAATGAAATATTTGGGAGAGATTGCGGTGTATCTGTTTAAGTGTGATTGGTGGGATTTAAGCAATTCTCGTATTGGAGTCCGTGATGATGAATATTTTTTTAGTGTTAATACATCAAAAAAATGATATGAAGATGATCGTTTTATTTTGGCTTCTCAAGCATCTCAAGTATTCTACTTAGATGACCCGAAGTTAGGAAATCAATGGTGAGTAGTACAAAAATATTCTCCAAGAAATATATATGATGTTATCCCTCAGGCGGAAGGACAAGATGAAGAAGAATATGACTCCTCTACTCAAGAAGCATACCAAGAGAGTCAACCCGCCTTAAATTTGTTTGTGAATAATTTGAGCCAGTATGAGATGATTCTATTAAATAGAGAAGATATTGAGGCTGAAATTGTTGATGTGACAGTTGAGGAAAATGTTGAATCATCTGAAGTATCAACAGATGATGAGAGCGAATTGTCAAATGAAACTGATACAGATTATGATTTACCAATTATGTGTTAACATTACACTTGATGACAAATATTTTACTTATTGAATGTATCATTAGTTTGAAATTATGCCGCCAAAGAGGAAGGAAGTTCGCAACCCATCTCCACCTGTTCCTAGCTCTCCTTTAGACTCACCATTAGAGATTGACTCTACAAAACAAGGTAAAAATCTAATACTCATAAAAGTTATTAATTAAGGTCCTATAATAGACATATAAATGAAATTGATTACAATGTTATTTTTTATAAAGTCTACAGTACAATCTCGTCAAGGTCGAGGCACCACTAGAGGAGTGACGTTGGAAAAATATCGGAATGTGCGTAAGATCAAGGTTAACATTCCTGACGAACATACCGGGGGCGAAGGACAACCAGCAGCTTGGCTTGCATCGCATGTGGGTGCTCTTACACGAACTTACGCACCTTTGGCAACGACTTCATGGAAGAAAGTCTCCCAAGATGTTAGAGAGCTTATCAAAAAGCGTTGTTTGGTAATGTTTAAAACATTGATTTAGTAGAATAAATTTCTATATTTTACTTAAATTTAAAATATTATAAATGGTAATGTGTTTGTGACTATTTTTTTCAAGGATGATTTCGAATTAAATTTTGGTCGGAGAGAGGAGCGTAAAACTGTGGAAGAGCTTATGGATAATGCATTTCGCAAATATAAGGCGAGGTGTCATGAGCATTATAATAAGTTTGAGAAGAAGGAAGATGCACGCCAACATTCTTTTCAGGAAATCCAACCTTCTGAGTGGAAAAAACTTTGTGACATGTTTGAGGATCCATCATATCAAGTATAATTAAATTTAATTATTTTACTTGTCCTATTTGTCATTTCGCTTCATAATATTTTCAATTCTTTGCAGGAGCGAAGTTCTATAAATAAAATAAATAGATCAAAATTGAAGATTAATTATCATGCAGACTCAAGATCTTTCCATCGCCTTTCTAAGAAATTGGTATTGCTATTTTTTTTATTGGATATAGTTAATTATTTGGATGAATCATAATGACTTTATATCTTAACACATTTATTGTAGCAAGATTCAGATACTAATTATGATATGACAAAATTATATGTTGCATCGCACACTGATTGTAATGGAGAGTGGACTCATCCTGATGCCCGTGAAAATTATGTAAGTATTATAACCTGTTTTAATTAAATATATTAGAATATTTATGACGATATTAATTCTTTATCTTATATATGTCTAGGATAAAATGGTTGCCCTACGTGCTGAATCTGCGTCAGATCAAAATTCATCAACAAGTGATATTGATATTTTTACACAAGTCCTGGGTCAACGTTCAGGATATTTGAGGGGTTTGGGTCGCTGTGTAAAGCCTGGTCCCTCTTGCTCTTCTTCTGGGAATGCATCTATGACTTTTATAGCGTTAGAGAATGCGAATTTCAGAATCGAAAAATTGACTGCAAGGCAGCATGAGTTAGAGGCTCAATTAGCAAAACAAGCAGATATGGAGATGCGCCTCAAACAACATGAAGAACAACAAAAAGAGTTCAGAAGACAGATGCAACTCCAAATGCAGCAGCTTATGCAACAGTACAAGCCTCCAAACAACTGATGGCTTTTTACGTACAGATTTTGGGATTATCTATTCATGTACGAACAATGTCCGTCTCGACTGTTATTTATTTAGTTTGCGCTTATTATAACACTTTTGTGAGTGTTAAACAGTTTCTAATGTATTTTTTCAAATATTATGAATATCTATTTGGTTTTCTATTATTGAATTAAATTGAAGAGATTTCGTTCGAAGGAACATAAAACGTTCGAACTCTATGTTCGAATGACAATAGCGTTCGAACATTAACATAATGTTCGAACAAAATTTATGTTCGTAGAGTTTGAACGATCACACAACGTTCGAACGTCATTTATTTCAGTCGTGTTTGAACATAACCTATACCGTTCGAACCCATATACCGTTTGACCTGACCATTTAACGTTCTAACACAAAGATAAATTTATACCGTTCGAACGACTTCATGTTTGTTCGAACATATTTCGCAATCGTTCAAACACGTCACTACTGTTTGAACTTAAAATTGTTTCCGTTCTAACGATATTCTAGGACGAATTTCAACCGTGACAAAAAGAAATTACCGTTCGAACATGTTCGAACGGTTTCTTTCAATTTCGTCCCAAAAGATATTTTTTGGGACGAAATTGTGATTTTCATCCCATAATACCTTTTGGCACAGTGATGTTGGAACGACCTTGGGACGAATTTTTTTCATCCCAAAAACTTTTTTGGGACGAAATTGGGGTATTTTGGAATGAAAATTTTCGTCCCAAAAGACCCTTTCTATTGTAGTGACAAAGGAATTCCTGCCGTGATCAACTTCTACATATCATTTCAAATAGTTTGTAAATCTTGCTGAAGCAGCTGATCATGGAAATAAAAGCTGATCTCTAGCAAGCACTTAAATTTTGCATCTCCTCTCAAAAATCAAACCCTACTTTAAAGCATGAACAGGTGGGAGTGGCATGTGAACCCTAGTACGTCCAGACACAAATGAGACGCCAAAATACAAAAGAAGAAAAAGACGAAAGAAATAAAACATGATTTTAGAAAATAAACTGAGACGCAATCAAACAGAGATAGAGGAACGCGTCGTCCAAATCAAGACCCCCATCAACCGAACATTAATATTGGAAACAAGTTTCTTTAATTTGGTTGTGCATAAACTTGTTTATTCCTAAGAAAAATGTACGGCTAATACTACCATTAATGGTGGCCCATGTAGTGCACAAAAAGTGGGACAAGATGAGCCCTAATGTCTTTGTCCAACTACTTTGATTTTTGTCCAAACTTCATCTCTCACTCCCTTTTTAAACTGCCTCTCCCTCCCGGATCTTCGTTACTTCCACCTCAGGCCTTAGCAGTAGTACTTCTTCATGATCAGTACTGTACGTAGGGGAGTAGTGAGAGAAAGCAAGCTGCAGAGCGAGAGCTAATTCAGTCATGTCCAGCCGACGATCAAGAACTTCGATTAATGTAGCAGATGATCAAGAGATCATTGAAAATCTGGTTTTTAAACTACAGTCATTGCTTCCTGATCAGCCTAATCAAAGGCACAAAGAACCGGTATAGGGGCGCCTAGGTTCTCTTAATTACTACTTTTGTTATCTATCATTCCTTTCAATTTATTTATCTCTTCGATTGTGTTTATAGTCATGAGCATGTCCATTAAGTATGGACATGAATTATGATCTTATTTACGTAGTAGCTAGCACGACTAAAAGATCATAAATAAAAAAGAATATCTGCAAATTAAAGTTCTTTCTTTTCTCAAATTTGAATAGAATGCAAGCCTAAAATTGTGGTTTTATAAGATCATTGGATGCAGATCATGAAACTTTGTCATGCAGACAAATAGCTAGCTTGTCTGTCGAGAGTAGATTCATCATTTCATGTCTTCAAAATCTTAAAACATGCATGTGACCATAAAGCTGGAATTCAGATGACCAAAGTTCTAAGCTGTACTGCTAGTGATGTCGCTGACAATTCCCTAATTATAAATCTTGCGAGTTACGAGAACTTACTTTAGCTTAAGATCGAACAGGTACTATAATTCTGAGCCAGAAAAGGAAATCAAGGACAAGTAGTACTTGATGATTATAAGCTCCCTTGTCATGTATAACCATTAAGTATTTTTCTTTTTTAAAATTAGATAAGACTGAAACTGTGACCAGCTCTTCTCTCTCTCTCTCTCTCTCTCTCAATAAGATTTTCGTCACATCTGTGCTAGCTAGCTAGCTTGAAATATGCTTACAAACATTGATGCTTGTAGAACTCTTGCGTAAAAAATATTGTAATTGTAAATTAAGTACCTATATATAATGCTAACCGATTATTTCTAATGTCTATTTGGTGTAGGTGTCAGCCTCTAAGATTTTGAATGAAATTTGCACTTATATCAAGAGCTTACAAAAAGAGGCTGATGACCTGAGTGAAAGACTCTCTCGACAGCTGCATTCTGTCGACACCACTGGTGATGTTGATGTTGTTGATGTAGAGTTTATTAGAAGACTTTTGCAACACTAAAGCTCCTCTCTCTCTCTCTCTCTCAATTATTCAGGAGTACTAGTCCTGCATGCAGTTGGACATGGAAATCAATATGTATTTTCTTGCTAATAAGTATTTTCATGCATGCACCCAGTTGGACATGATGCATTACAAACCAACATGAGATCATTAGAATAATTGAGAAATATATATCATGTAAGACGTAATTTGACGCTTTTGTTTATTTTTTCTTGGTAATATGGTAGGTACGTAGGTATCTAGTCGTACGTTCTCCAACATATTTAAAGTTTTGTCTTACATGATAATTACATTAATGCTGAAATTAATTAATAGTATATATATATATATATAGCAGCCACTGATCACCCACATGAGGCATATATATATATATATATATATATATATATATATATATAGTAGTCTTAATTAAATATTAATCCATTTCTAGTACATGCGCGCGCGCAAAAAACAAATATTTGTGAACTCTTTCTTTATAATAATTATACTGATCACTTAATTAACTAAATTACTAAATCTAGTTTATCATGGCTTTCAAAGAGGATTAATGGAAATACTTTTTGGTAAATAATCACTTCTCGACCAGACTTAATTAATTCTGGCTACTAAAAAAGTACTTGATCACCAAATACTATTAATTCTCTTGTTTGTTCTTAATTTCGGATCTAAACACCAGGCCAGTGAATTCATTCCCTTACAAATTAAAGCTACCTTCATAACAATCTGGGTATATGCATGCATCCTAAAGGTGTTAGAATTAATGAATAAAATAAAAGATATTATTTTGGGTATTTCAAAAAGTTATATAATAAAATTAGTTCTTTATATATAGTATTCCATTGATGGAGAGATCAACTCATTGAGATAAAATGAGAAAATATTATTCCCACCTTGATTATATAAAGAAAAATTCTAGACATAAAGCTCACACCCTGTACATCCACTTAAAAACATGTCATTGTACTTTTTTACTCACGTAATGAAAATAATTCCAGATATGTTTGTAAGTAAAATAAGATAAAAATGTAAAATGACATGTTTTTAAGTGGACGCGTAAGGTGTGAGGCTTATGAATAGCGCGACTCTTATATAAAATGTAGACAAGAATCTTGGGCAAGTAATTAATGGTGGGTGAGCACTTACAAACGGGGAATCTCGGGTGAGAAGTACTGAAGCTGATCGAACCAAGAAAAGAAGTTGTCACGAGCAAGCAATATTGCTCGCCTAGCTGGAGCAACATGCATGCATGGCAGAAAATCGATCCTCTCGAAACACGGATAAGCAATAACATTGATGCTCGCCCCGAGCAATGTGTGCAGCCGGCAAATCAGTCGGCGAGCAATGATGCTAGCTAGCCTCCCATGGCGCCGAGCACTAAATGTTATCTACATATGTTACGTAACAGAAAAATAGTCGCTACTAACCATTAGATTGCAATATCATAATTAACAGGCATCTTGAAATTCGGAATTTATACAAGATAAGATTTTATGACGAGCGTTATGAACAACAATAAGTGGGCTAGTTAGTAATGACCGTTATCATGAATAATTTCAGTTCATTACGTTATAACTTATGGTCACAATAAATTTGGAGCGGGCAATAAAATTGATTTGATGATTCTTATCTCTCCATCCGTGAGATTCTAGATATATATATATATATATATATATATATATATATATATATACACTAAGGAATGGCCCAGATGCGTTAGTCCCAAGGTACACTTGATATAATAATTTAAATAAAAAAAAAATTAAAAAGTCAGTAGTTTATTTGTTTGGAAAAAATATATAAGGTTAAAGAAAGACAAAAAACCTAAATTAAAAAAAAAAATCTAAACTTCAGCAAAATGAGTTATTAAGGGTCTTTCGTTAAAACATGATTCTTCATTAAATTCTACAAGCTAAGACCTACACGTCAAATGGTTAAAGGTCTTAAGGACCTTTTGGTAAAACGGGATCCTTCATTAAATTCTACAATGGAGCTATACGTCAAATGATTAAGGGTTTTAAGGGTCTTTTGGTAAAACAGGATTTAACGGACTTAACGAAAAAACAAGAAAAGTTAACAGAAAAAAAATAAATAAAAGTTACTATTCACAGTTAGATAATCATTTATTATAATAGAGTAGATATAGATATATATATATATATATATATATATATATATATATATATATATATATACACACACACACATATGAATGGGTGTTTTAAGTTCTAACAGAAGTACTAATTTTTTAGAACAACAGAATAAGAGGACTTCATTGTATTATTGGAATAATTTTGTCAAGACTCTATAGTACTAAGGAATGGGACAAAATATATTATAAATAAATCGTCATTATGATTTCCTAATTTTGCCCTCATGATTTCCTAATTTTCCCTTCTAAGTATCCAACAAAATGAACTAGCTACCTTAATCATACTATAAGCACCCTCATTCCCAAAGGGGAGAGCCCGGTAATATTTCCAATAACCATAACCTAGCTATTAGTCTTTTTAATGGTCGAAACTGAAAGGATATGCTTAATCATATAACTAAAAGTCATCGGCTTTATATATAATGAGATCAGATCCCCTGGATTTTGGACAAAAGTTTTAAATTAAACTTAAGAGTTAGAGATAGACAAATATATTAAGTGGGTCTTATAACATTTACAGTTGGTCAAATAAATTTTAACTTTGAACAATTAATAACTCTAGAAAATTCCAAACTGCTTGTCAAATTTGTCTTTGCCTACACAAGCTGCCTTCATACCATGCATGGGTTTCCTTTTCAGCTATGCTAGGGTTTTCTTTAGATATCTTAGAATTTTGTGAATAATAATAAAATTGTTTGAGTTAAGATATTTTATTGGATTTTAGAAAAAAGAAAAAAAAAAAGGTTTTAGAAAAAGAGAAAAAAAAAAGTTGAATAAAAATATTATAAACTTAAAAATGTGTTTGAATATAATTTTGTAGAGTTATTCTATTCTTAAGTCAGTATGTAGAGCACATCACTCAAATGGTAAAATTTGATTTGTAAGAGTCAAGTTCTATTCCAAATCAAGTTATATCATGTAAGCATTTTACTAGGTATGTTATACACTAGGTTATAAATAGATTTTTTTTAATTTTTTAATATTATTTTTGTTTTAAAGTTAATAAAAGTTGTATTGATTTTTTTTTATGTTTGTAAAAAATGGAAAATGATATACTAACGACATTGTTTTACAACTTTTATACAATTATTTTTAAATGAGTGATAATTTTCTAAAATAACTTTAAAAAGTAACATCACTTTACATAAATACTCTCGTGCATTTTAATGCGTAGCTTTATTATAAAGGTTGTAAAAAAGAGTTGTACGTGTATCACTACTCTTGTAAAAGTTGGATTAAGTAATAATTAGATAAAAAATTTAAAAATTTAAAATTTAAAATTATTTTTAGTTTAATGTCGAAATTAACGAGCCTAAGGGTAAATCACATGCCTCAAAACTCTATCAGGAATCAAGGGGGCTGCAGGCAGCTGGGATCCACTATTCCCATTCCACTTCATTATAGCCGTAGAAATGTTATCCAAAATTATAAGCAAGAGGAAGAAAGGAGAAACTCAGGGTATCAGACTTTGTTGAACGGCTCGTTCTATTTCCCCATCTGTTGTTCGTAAATATTTGAACATCTTCTCTCAATTAAGCTACGAAACTAGCTAGAAGTTGAAGCAATTGCAGGCTTTGTGTTAGGCTCCAAGAAATGAAAGAACAAGAACTGGGAAAGAATGGTTCTTGGAACTTTATTTGAGGTAATTCCAACCTCCTGATCTACAGAATTCACACTCTCAAAGATGCCCCTATTTATATTACTTCCCGCGTGCCTTTTATAGCAACAGACTTACAAATATCTTCTCAATAAGATGAACCAAAACGCACTGCTTCACCCTCTAATATGCTACATCTAAACACAACGTATCACTTAAACGAAATGCACCTAATTATTCATTACAACAGTTATTCACTTCCAACAATTACAAAACGCAACCTATTACTTAACAAAACTCCCCGTTTTGAGTACTCTTCCCCTTTCAACCGTTAAAAACTACCAACTTATTCCCCATGCCCATGACACTTCATTGATAGATACACCAGGTGGTCTGGTTAATTGTTATGATTTTAGAAGGAGGAATTGGGCTTATGTCTAAGGGATACGTAGGAAGGGGCAATTGTATTTAGTTCAGGGTTATGCATGTAATTTTTAATTTTAAGTGTTTATCTGATAGGACTTGGTCATGGGCCACGATTAGAAACAAGGGCTTATGTGTTAGTGGATTAGTTACTTGATAGTGGGTCAGTTATTTGATTAAGGTCAGTTAATTTGTTAAGTGCAGTAGGCGTGGGTTGAATTAGTATATTTTCAACGTCTCTAAGTGTTGTAATGACTTTCAATGAAAATCATCAGATTTCATCCAAAATATTGTTAAGTATTTGGAGTTCAGGCCCCTCAAAGTGCCTAGCTATATTTACTTAACTACATATTACAATTACGCACATAACAAGTGGTCTCAAAGCCACATTCTTGCACAATGGTGAAGGGTACTCATCACGCATAACTTGCTAATATTATGTCTACTCTGAAGATCAAGACAACTCAATTGAGAGAGGAATAAGAGCGGCAACAACAGTTGCTGGAGACAGTGCTAAAGTAGATTAGTAATTTGGCAGCCAACTACAATCAATTGACTGTTAAAACAATGACTAATAATTCAAGCGAGGGCTCTTCTAGACCGGTGATGAAAATTAGTGATAATCCTATGTTTGAGGGAAATACAGGTATTCAAGTGCAGACACTTAGGCTAGATTTTCCAAGGTTTGATGGTTTGGAACCTGTGGAATGGATTCTCAAGGCCCAACAATGTTACGCTTATTGTAATACTCGGGAAGAACACAAATTATAAATTGCTTTCTTCCATATGGAAGGTAAGGATCTCTCATGGTATTATTGGTTGATGGATTCTAGTTCAATTCATTTGTGAGAAGAATTTGTGGTGGCTCTCAAGGTCTGTTTTGGGCCTTCGGCTTATAAGGATCCGATTGGGGCTTTCACAAAGGATCAGTGGGCTTACCAAGGAGTTCCACATCAGTATTTTTTTAAGTGGGCTACGAGATGACTTGTGGATTATGGTGACCATGTTTAAGCCTACAACGCTCGGCTGCTTTTGAGCTTGCAAGGTTACAAGAAGAAGAGGTATGGCATACGTTCAAACACCCAAAAACACCCGACCTACCCCAACCTAATACCCCTAGACAACCTGCACCCATACTAAGGCTACCAACACCTCCACCATGCCCTGAAGCAATAAATCTTCAGCCTAACAGCCCACCACCTATCCCTAACATAAGATCTACTATACCTATTAAGAGAATTTTCCCAGCCCAAATGCAAGAAGACAAGAAAAGAGACTATGCTATTATTGTGATGAAAAATTCTAGTTGGGGTATAGGTGTCAATCACCTAAATTATTTTTGTTGGAAGGACTAGAACCAAAAGGTGAAGAGGAAGTATTTGAGAGTATTCCCAATGAATAGGTGATAAGAACGGTTCAAGAGTCCATTGAAAAAGGAGAGTTGCCAGGGATTTCCCTGCATGCTATTTTGGGCACATTATTTTCGCAGACTATGTGATTATGGGGTATAGTAGGAAATCAATCAATGGTGGTCCTAATTGATATAGGAAGCATATACAACTTCATCGATCCGAAGGTGGCAAGGAGAGCAAATATTTATATTAATGAGAGTCACAACCTGATGGTAGTGGTGGCAAATTGAGAGCAAGTACCAAGTTTGGGATGTTGTGAGGTAGTCTCATTCCATTTACAAGGTCAATCCTTTTTTGCACATTCACACTCACTACCCTTGGCAAGATTTGACCTTGTATTAGGCGTGAATTGGCTATATCAGTTGGGACCAATTCTTTGGGATTCACTAAACTTACCATGAAATTTATGTAGTACGAGAAATCAGTTCAATTACAATGATTTTGTCAATTGGATGTCACAAGAGAAGATTCTATCTCGAAAGAGTTGGGTGAGCTTCGGAGGAAGTTTCCAGACCTTATGGGCAAGGTCTTTTGAAGAGGGAGAGTATGTTATGATTTTAGAAGCATTTGGAATTGGGCTTATGTCTAAGGGATACATAGGAAGGGGCAATTGTATTTAGTTCAGGGTTATGCATGTAATTTTTTATTTTAAGTATTTACCATGTAGGACTTGGTCATGGGCCACGATTAGAAACAAGGGCTTATGTGTTGGTGGATTTGTTATTTGATAGTGGGTCAGTTATTTGATTAAGTTCGGTTAATTTGTTAAGTCCAGTAGGCTTGCATTGAATTAATCTATTTTCAACGTCTATAAATATTGTAATGACTACCAATAAAAATCATCAGACTTCATCCAAAATATTATTAAGTGTTTGGAGGTCAGGCCCTGGAAGTGCTTAGCTATATTTACTTAACTACATATTACAATTATGCACATAACACTGGTTAATTTCTAAATCACTCAGAATTTATGGTGTTTTCAGTAAAAGCACTTTCAATGAATTCTTTATCTTATCCTTTAAAATATATCACCAAAACTCACTTTTTCTATTTTACATATTAATTTTTACAATATGTCATCCATCAGCTTATCTATTTCTATAATTTAAATATTAATTTTTTATTCTTTTTAAATATTTTATTTCTACCAATAAATTTACAATATCCATATATTTTTTATATTTGCAATTTATTTTTATATACAATGTAAAATAATCTAGTCCTATACACGTAAAACAAAAATATATAAGCCAATAAAAATTAAAAATAAAATCAAATATGAAAAAATTGGTTTAAAAATAATTCCAAGATAGTTTTTAGAAGAAAATGAAATATATGTGTTTTAAATGATGAACAATAAAAAGAATTTACTTACATGATAAAAATCAAAATAAATAAAAATGAGGGAGTAAATGAAATATCAACAATAAAAAAATTTTTGCAGGATGAACAGTACCCGCTATATATAGCGAGATACTGTAGCTAATTGTATTTTATAATGCATTTTACATAGAATAATTCTTTAAATTATTTATATTTTTTATATAATACAAAAGTAATTGGGAGTGCTCTAAGATCACCTAGCAAATAGACTGTGTGCGAGAGACAGACAGACAGACAGACAGACAGCAAAACCCCGTATTGAGAGGAAACGGGGCAAGCAAACGAACCTTGATTGATCATCATTTCAATAAAAAACTGTACGAGTCCTGTTAAGTATCCTATACATTTCCACATCTCAAAAACAGACAAAGCCCAGTCAAAGAACGCGTAAAACTGAGACCAAAATGATCAAGAAATGGATTCTTGATCATTAATCTTCAAGAAACTGGACGAAAGAATTCATACAAGGCCTTCCGTTTTTACATCTTCCTATTTTGTAGAAACGACTACGTTTTATTACATTTATACAATCAAACGACTACGTTTTACCACTACAGCATATTAACATCCTCAAACCCTCGCTGCTCCCTGTTTCATTAACCAACACGCACCGTTTTGCCCTCAACTAATCTCTACTCCTCAATGCACCCTATCATTAAACTCAACGCACCGTTTCATAGTTAATATCGTTGCCTTCGTGAATTCCCCTTCCTTTTACTTCATTTCCACACATCAGGTTCAAACGCTTAACAGGTCCTTGCCGATCCCTGAGGTTTCTAGGATGACATATACGATTCCGGGATGGAAAATTCGGTGATAGAGACAATGGGTTTCGGTAACAAGTTGATCGGTTCCAGACAAAAAGAAAGCACCGGGAGTTGCAGAGAACTGTCGAAGTGCCCGTCGGGTTTTTTTTTTTGGGAATGCTGACATGCGATTACTTATCCTTTTCACTTGTAGAGATTCTAAAATCAAACCCAGGTTTTGGGGTCCTGTAATCTTCTGGCTGAAAGACCCGACGATGATCCAAACAACGGTACATGGAAATATGGTTTCAGTCCGTGTCTAGCCAATTTAATTTGCTTTACCTTGGAATTGCGATAGCTTATTAGCACAGGTCTTGTATATAAATAAAGCATTTTACAACACGACAACGATCAATCCCTCTACTCCCATGGGGTGCAAACAAAAGCTGACACTGCTACACATTTGAATGCGTCCAGGCTATTTTCATCAAGGTAATGTGATTCAGTCCTAAATTTATGTTTTTTTCTTTTTGTTTGTTCTGTAGATGTTCTGCTTCTTTTTTGTCTGCTGTGTGAATAAAAAGAGAAGCAAATAAAAGTGAATGACACTTGGTGCTTGGTAATTAGGAGCAAGATCTTGTGCAATCCAACTAAAATTTGCAAAATGATTAATAGCCATACATACAAGAGGCTAAAACGTCTAAGATCATAGTTCAGTATCTGTTAAAAATTCAACCAACCAAACTTGATTATTTTTTACTCTTGGTCAACTTGGTGATACACTCATAATCTATAGGCTGTAGATTATGTTGCAGACCTCATCTCAATCGTACCGGATGTATACTTCATTGAATTTCAAATACATAATCTTTAACCTCAGAATCCATGTTTAGCCAACACTGCAGTTTATTGGTTTTTTCTTTTCTTTTTATTTTTTTATTTTTTTTTGTTTTTCTGTTTTGAGTGATTGTGCAACAGCATCAATCCTGTTTCTTCTAGCATAGCTGGTTTGAGTCCTTGAGTGTGACCCCAAGTCTGAAATGTTATAAAGCACATGCAAACACATCCCCCCAGTAACTAGTAACAGCCAGAATAACCATTCTATTGTTTCCATGATGCAGCACAGATGGAGGATAAGGAGAGATACATAAGTACATAATCAAAAGAGCAAACGTGGGCTTCAGTTTACTACATTAGAAAGGTGCTCAAAGTGGTGATTGAACAGAACCAAGCCTTATAGAGATTCTAATGCAGAGGAAAATTAAACCAATACATAAACCTACCTTACCAAAATTCAGAGGAAACCTAACTAATGGCTAGCTAGAAACATGTTCCCTTATTTTGTTGTCTGAGATTTGCCAGATATCCCACTAGATGACCTCAGAGTCTCAGATACTCCGATGTCATTCCATACTTTTCACATTTTACAGTTAATGAGACAGTACACAACAAAAACACCCATGATAAGAGAGTGATCAAAGTAGGGCTCCACAACCAGGGTCAAAACATCATTGCCCAAATCAACTCCACCTGCTGATTTCTTTCTCTTCAACTGTCCATGAAAACAGGATATGTTAGTTCTATCACCTGAGCAATGAGCTCTCAGTTCTACAACAATGAATGAATGAGAAAAGTTATAGAATAAATTCACCTCTGCAACGAGGCCCCCGAATTGATCTACTAGCTTGCACGCTGACTTGCAACTACTCCAGCTATGGATCTTATAATGGCGTGGCTGATTCTCATCTAACCCCACAATAACCTCGCATGGTGAGTCCCCTCTTGGAATCCTCAAGGTTTTCCTAACTTGGAAACCAGGTCTTTTCATTTCAATCTCTTTGTCTGTAGATCTGTAGCCCTCCCAAAACCTGAACAATTTGAATCTCTACAAAAACGCAAACTATGAACATAAGTAAGAGTCTCAAACTTTTCAACATAATGCTATTCATTACCTTTTACCTTTCTTGGTACTGTGAAGAGGACCTTGCCCTTGGAATCCATAAGATTAACTTCATCTCTAAAGTTGCAATTGTAGTTATCAACACGATACACAAGTTGACCCTTCGCGTCAAAGACAGTGCAACCTTTGCAACCAAGCACTAGAGACTTCATCCATATTGTATAAGTTTCTTGTTTGGAAATGAAGTAGCAGGAGGCAGAGGGAATTACTACTTGGGGATGAACCTTTACAGTCATAAAGTTGGATTTACTCGCCAACATCTATTGAGCATTTAGAAGTAAGCTATGTAGGAAGTTTAGTAGATATATATATATATATATATATATATAGAGCATTATTTTTTTCAACCGACTGAGTAATGCTTTTTATATATTGGAATAATAATATGATCATTTGAAAGATTGGCATAGGAGAACTAGATAATCGTTGTTTAAGTTCTTGACTTGTTCTTTAGCAATAAAAAACACTCCTGAAAAAATAGCAATAAGTCATTATTTTAAAAAGCGCCCACTTTTCATATGTGGCTATGCAAGTGTACTTGAACCTTATCATTTAATGACTCTATATATGGAGCTTTCACTGTTACATTCTGGAGATTTTAGTCAATTGATCTCCCACTTGGTGGTTTTATTATGGAGTTAACGTTGCGCACACAGTAAGTTTCATGTTCTTGATCCAGTACTGTAGAGACAGCCACTTCCTATGTATTTTGAACACAGTAAGTTTCATGTCATGCTTTGTATGATTAGATACCTGACAACGGTGGAATCCTTATCAAGAACTGCCATGTATCACTAGACAATATGTACCACATTCATGCACTGAATAGATGAGGCTTTCTTCAAGCAAAAATGTTGTGTAGCATGAGAAATCCGTCTTCATTTTATGAACTTAATTTATATTTTGTAGAAAATATCGATTGTATTACATACCAATTGCCTAGCTTGGTGACACAGTCATATAATTAACATCTTGGACAGTGTCTAAATTTCTCACAAAACTCTAACCTTGCTGTCCCACACCAACCCAAAAAAAAAAAAAAAAAAAAAGCACTGGATTCCTCCTCCATGGCTGCCTAGTGGACATTAGACTAAGATGGGGGGTATTGAGAAACCTTGTGGCTACTATTCAATGACAAATGGCTAAAATATGACCAAACAGTGACTTGAGATCATATAGAATTTGGCCAGCATAGAAATAAGCATCCTGCAATATTTTTTTGTGAAAGAATATGCTTGTTTCTGTCTCTCTCAGCAGGCCTTTCTCTGGCGGCATTTAGTAATGAGTATTCCACTACCAGTTTTGTGGATGTGTTTTAGGTAAAATCAACGAGAAATCCTAGACCTCTTCTTTAATATATATTATTATCTCCCCATGGAATTCTGGTTATAAAGTTTCTTATTTTCCTTGTAGGCCTTTTTCTGGAGTTTGGATAATTATCAGCCACTCAAATTAAATAAGGAAAGTCGGTTAACTTATCTGATTAATTTATAATGTAAAGTTTGTTCTCCCTCTCTTATTCAAATCTATCTTAAAGAAATGATAAGATTTTAGGGAGTTGGGCATGCATTCCTGATATTCGATACACTGGTTGTTGGTATTTCTTAATAAATATTAGTTGTAACGTTTGTTTATTCATGTCTAGTACTAATGGTGTTTTTTGAAATTCTTTTAAGCCATTATTAAGGTTAGGAGTTACCTTGGATTTATTGTTGACCATGATTGAGTGTCTTTTAAAGTTGATCAGTTTTTTTAAAAAAAATATTTATGGTTGATAACGTTGGTCAATGTGTAACCATGCTCTTAATTTCTTACTTTGCTTTCAACAGACTCTTTCAAACTCCAGGCGGTTTTTAGCTTTAATTGTTTTTTGTAATATGTATTAATGTTGGCTTCTCAATTATTTTGTTGTCGTGTCTTTTTATTCTTGTAAATGAACGTTTCGCGTCTAGTGTTAATCTGGAATATTACCTCGTTTGTTTTTGCAGACGAGATGATATGAGATGAGATGAGTTGAAAATTTTTGAGTGTCTATTTTCAAACAAATAGTAAAACCCGATTTTATGGCCTCTTGTACGTTTCTATCACTAATTACTCATAATTCCTTGCAGCTTTATTGAGGTTTTAATTTCTATATTTGAAAAAGATCAGCTAGAGGGGTTAACACGTAGGGCTGTTTTCAAGAGTCTATTATTTTGGGTACAATATAGAAGAATTTGATATAGAAAAAAAAAAAGAAAAAAAAAAAAAAAGAAAGAAAAGACACCAAAACAAGTGTGTATATATTTTTGAGAGATTTTCTAGACAATAGAAATGTGTTCTTTAAGTGGAGCTTTGAGTTCAACCACTTATGTAGAGAATGTTTGAGCTATACGACAATCAGTTGAATTATTGTATCTTGGAGGAGACAAAACAAAAGGAGTTCTGTTGCACCAGTTCATTTGAAAAATTTTGTATACCACAGAGGGCTTGAATCTCCTTAAAGAGAACGATATTTCTGTACCTCAATCCAAACTAGTTTCGTCTTAATTTTAATTTCATTATAATTTTTATTTTATTATTATGTATTTAACCAACACTAGTTCCCCCATCTTCATTGCATTGGATGTGAAAACACAACATGACATTCAAATTTTAGTACCCATAATTTGAATGTCATGAAGAAGAGATTATAGGGGATGTAGCCTGTGTCCAAAATATCGCTCCATTACACTCTAAAAGTATGATTTCTGTGGGATGCAATATGAAATGTCATAAAAGACATCAGTGTACTCTGGGCAGGTTTGGGGGTGAGATGAGAATTTTGTGTTTTGTTTGAGAGTTTAAAATATTGTGTTTTAATATTATTATTGTATTGGAATTTGAAAAAGGTGAATTGGGATTTGAAAAAGTTGAATTGTTTATTATATTTTGTATGGGGATTTGAAAAAGGTGTAATGATGAGATGAGATGAGATGAGATGAGAATTTTGTGTCTCATCCCATCCCCCAAACCTGCCCTAAAAACAAATGCCTAGGGATGTGATGTTTTATAAAAGACATGAATATGTCTCCCTAACCCCAACTGATTTTATGTAGATTAGCAACTCATGATCCGATAAAAATTTTATAAAGTTGTTTGTACCAATATTTCTTTTAATATGCCAAAGCTATTTTTCCCTAATACAACTATTTATGCTATATAATTTGATGGAGCATAATTAGAATTTATCAACTAGTTAGTAATGTCGTCTATTTCAACAGTTTGAGAGATTGTTTTCAAGAAAGATTATTAGGTACTCCCGAATTATGGATAACGTGGTACTTTCATCCTATCACCACATGTCATGTAATTAAATTGCTTACATAAACACCAATTTTAATTGACATGACATCTTATGATAGGATGAGAGTACTCTGTGTCTATACTTTGGAATTATCTAATAATCACTCTGTTTCTAATTCATTCAATGAGCTCTTTAAATGTTAATTTTCAAAATTACAGCGGCAAAACAAATAACTCGTTTTATTCAATTTCTCTATGGGGAAAAGATAAAGAAGGGAAAAAAATAATTAAAAAAGATTTTCGGTTATTATCTTTATTAACAATGAATAATAATGAAAGGATTTCTTTTTTGGGGAAGAAGACATATCCAATTGATATTAATATTAGCACAACACTATTTCTCACAACTGTTTTGTCTTCCCAACCACCTTCTCTCATCTATTTCAATAGTTTTAAGAAGTTTGTTTCAACGGTGTCTCCTTTTATTTTTTAACAAGAAAACAATGAAGGTTGTTAACTCAAATTTAAAATCCACTAAACGTATGTCTATAAATATATATATATTATTAAAAAAAATAGTTTAAACTTGTTTGCAAGTTTAAAATCATAATTTAAGAAAAAATTCAACCTCAAAGAATTTTGTGACCCTTATCAACCTATACTTAATTAGTGTAATGATTTAAGGAGGACTCAAGTCATATCTAGATCTATATTCCAAAAGTACTAATCAAAATTATAATTGGAACCCCTTTGAATCATTATAAAAGAATAGAATTTCTCTCTTCCAAGCAATATGAGATTTCAATCACTATCTTTTATACTCAATTTGGAATATAACCATCTCCACTTCTTAAATCTTCAAGATCCTCGTCAGGTCATTTCATTATAGATGACATATGCTCAAATCCAACACTTCTGATTAGGTTTGGCTCTCTTATCATTTGTAATGGCTCGAGTCCAACACTTCTGATTTAGTATTGAGATGAAGATCATGAAGACTACTATGGTGACCATGACACGTGTTAAGAATTAACTAACCAGAGAGATTAAGTGAAAGAAAATAAGAAGAAGAAAACTGGAGAAAATGGATTATCATTCATAAACTATTTTTCATGTTCTAGCTCTTTACATTGTTGCTATATACATATACTCAGCTACTTGCAACCACTATGGCTGGAAAGAATAAAACAATACAAGTCTGCTATAGAATTACAAAAATACAAAATAACCAACTCTACTACAGGGTACGTGTGAGTTACTGTCAGCAGCCACCATATCAGTCCAAGAGTGTTAGACTTTACTGCATGTGGCTAGGTGCAGGAGCAATTGTGGGTGGTGGCCTCTGTTGCTGAGTAGCCAGTGTATTTCCTTAGTGCTCCAGTGTCCTCTACTACAGGGGAATCAGTGCTTGATCCTTTGATGTGCAATTCTTAAGACTCTCCCTCAAGATGGGCATATATGTTAAGGATGCCCATCTTGGACAATAACAAGTAGAAAGGTGGTGTTGTTTGGGCCTTAGTAAGTATGTCTGCTAGTTGAAATTTTGAAGACACATGCACTAGTTTAATAACACCTGCCAGCACCTTTTCTTGAACAAAATGACAGTCCAATTCTACATGTTTTGTTCTCTCAAGGAATATGGGATTCTTGGTGAGGTGTATTGCGGATTGACTATCACAATACAACAAGGCAGGTTGTGGATGTTTAATGTTGAAATCCTCCAAAAGACCTTTCAGCCAAATGATTTCACAGCTTGTATGTGTCAATGCCCTATATTCTGCCTCAGCAGATGATCTTGACACCACCATTTGTTTCTTTGATTTCCAACTAATCAAAGAGTCACTAATGAATATGCAAAAGCCAATTATAGATCTTCTGGTTTCAGGGTAGGCTGCCCAATCCGAGTCATTGTATCCTTTAAGATGCAAAGAGGATTTTGAAGAGAAGAAGATCCCTTGACCAATCGAGCCTTTAAGATACTTAAGTATCCTATGAGCCATGAGGAGGTGAGTGTGAGTGGGCTTATCCATGAATTGGCTAAGAATACCAACAGAATAAGTAATATCAGGCCTTGTGGTGCTTAAATAAATAAGTTTTCTTATCAATCTATGATAGCTAGTGACATATGAGAGGCACTCACCAAAAGAGTGTGTTAGCTTGTGATTTGGTTCCAGTGGAGTGGTCACCACTTTACTCCCAAGCAATCAGCACTTTCAATGATCTCCAAAGCATATTTCCTTAGGCAAATATGAATTCCATTCTTTGATCTTGCAACCTCTAATCCCAAAAAGTATTTAAGTATTCCCAAGTCCCCAATTTTAAATTGATCATGGAGATACGCCTTCACAAAGTCAATTGCAGTTAAACTACTACTTCTCAAGATGATATCATCAACATATACCAAAAGGGCAACAAAACCATCCTTGTTACTTCTAGTAAATAATGAATAATCTGATTTTGATTGGCAAAAACCAAAGGCAACAAGCGAGGCAATGAATTTCTCATTCCATTGCCTTGATGCTTTTTTCAAGCCATACAAGGACTTATGAAGCTTACATACCAGCTTCTTTTCTTCGAGTTGAGACTCCCCTTAAGCTGAAATCCAGGTGGCAGCTCCATGTAGATCTCCTCATCGAGATCACCATGTAGAAAGGCATTATGAACATCTAATTGTTCTAAATGCCAGTTATGAATTGAAGCAAGGGCAAGGAATAACCTGACAGTTGACATCTTTGCTACATGACTGAAAGTTTCTTGATAATTGAATCCCTCACATTGAGTATACCCTTTAGCCACTAGTCTTACCTTGTGTTTATCCACAGTGCCATCTGATCTTAATTTCACTTTGAATACATACTTGCAGCCTATTGCTTTCTTGCCAGTAGGGAGATGAGTTACTGACCAAATTCCATTATTTTCAAGGGCAACAAGTTCTTCAGTGATAGCATTATGCCAATGATCATGCACAACAGCTTCTTCATAGTTCTTTGGTTCAGATATGAGAGTAAGAGATAAGGCATATTTGTGATGAGATGGAGATAGCCATGAGTAGGAGAGTGTTTTCTGTAAAGGGTGGGCAGTGGAATAGATAGAGAGGGAAGGATTGGAAATAGAGGACACTAGTTGGTAGTGGTAGTCATGCAAATATGAGGGTTGGTGTTTAATTCTATCTGATCTCCTAAGCTGTAAAGATGGAGAATGTGGAGGTGAAGCATGAGACAATTGAGGAAGAGGGTCTAAGTTGTTTGATTCAAGAAGAGAGGGTGAAGAGATAGGAGTGGATGGAGGTGTAGTGATATTGGAGTTTTCAGGAGATAAGGAAGAAGAGAGTTGAGGTTCTGTCCTATTTAAAGGAGAGGGTGAGGGGTAAGGAATGAAATCAGGGAAGGCTGGGGTGAGATGAGATTTGAATTGAGGGTGGAGGAAGGTTCAGGATGTGTTTTTGCAAAGGGAAATTCAAATTCTATGAAGATGACATCTCGAGATACAAAGCTATTATGAGTGGTGAGATCATACAGCTTGTACCCTTTGATCCCTACAGGGTATCCAATGAAAGGTAGCCAAAGACCTTGAGATGGGTGTAGGAAGGTTTAGATGAGAATAGCACTTCATATGGTGATTTGTTTTCAAGAAGTGGAGAAGGGATTCGATTTATTAAATGAGTTGCTGTCAAAACAGCATCACCCCAAAATTTTGTTGGAAGATTGGCTTGAAGAATGAGTGCTCTAGCTATATTTAAGAGGTGTTGTTGTTTTTCTTTCTACCACTCCATTTTGTTGGGGTGTGTAGACACAAGATGTTTGGTGGATGATTCCATGAGATTTGTAGAATTCAGGCATATTGAATTCAAGCCCATTAACAGTCCTTACTTGTTTAACTTTGGATTCAAATTGAGTGTTGATCATGAGAATGAAAGTTTGTAAAATGGATTGTGTTTCAGATTTGAATTTCATGAGATACACCCATGTGGTACAATTATAATCATCTACTATTATTAAAAAATAGTGATGTCCATTCAATGAAGGTTGGGAATATGGGCCCCAAATGTCACTATGAATAATATCAAACATAGAACTTGTAGAGGCAACACTTGATTGAAACTTTAATCTCTTCTATTTAGCCAAATGATAGACAGTACAATGAGTATGACTAGATAAATGATTGATTACATATGGACAGGAAGAATGAATTAGATTCATTCTTTGAATAGATAAATGACCAAGCCTAAGGTGCCATACATCAAAGTCTGGCTTATTTAAGGCATTACATATATGATCTTTGGAGGAAAGTGAAAAAACTTGAGGAAACTTGTGAGAATTGTTGGAACTGAGGGAGCTTGTGAGCAGATAGTATAGACCACAATGGATTTTAGCTAGTCCAATCATCATCCATGAAACAAGGTCCTTTATAAAACAGAAGTTCTCCATGAAAATGAGACAAAGAAGGGGATTAAGGATGAGTTTGCTGACCGATAATAGATTAAATGTGAAAGAGAGAACACATAATACTCATGTGAGTGTAATGGACTTAGAAAGTTGAATTGTTGCAATATGTGTGACTGCAACCCGAGACCCATTTGGCAATTGAGCATAGGCATGAGTATTTGAAGTGATTGAGGTGAGAAGAGTTGGAGAACAAACTATGTGGTTTGTTGCCCCTGTGTCAATTATTCATTGTTATGTGCTAAATTACATGAGTTGTGATGCAATAGAGATGAGAGATGATGTTGATGAAACTGTGAAAAAATGGAGGTGTTGGAAATAGTAGATAAGCATATACCTACCATATTCAACTGAGGAGTGCTAAGTAAGGATTTGCATGATGGGAATGGAGTAGATTTTGTGGAGGTATGAGCTTGCTGTTGTGTTTGATCATTGACTAAGGCCATCAGTTCCTGAACTTGAGATTGAGTGAGGGATAGTTGGGGCATTGTGATAGATTCCTTTTCTTGGATTGGAGATAGTACTTGGTTAGCTGAGTGAGGAGTTGGAGGATAGTTGTGAAAATGTCCTTGCTTGAGCTTGGTGAACTTGAAGTTAGGAGGGAACCCAATTAATCTGTAACACTTTTCTCGAAAATGGCCAGATTTCCCACAATGACTACATACAACATCTGGTTTGTCTTTCTTTTTGAAGGGTGTGTTTTGAAAAATTGCTAAGGCTGAAGATTTAGCAGAGGGAAGCAACATCACTCGAGTTTGTCTCTATCTTTCTTCTTGCAAGATTAGAGAGAGAGCTTTATCAAGTGAAGGAATGGGGTTCATCAATATGATTTGGCCTCGAATACTTTCATAGGAGTCATTGAGACCCTTGAGGAACTTGAAGACATAGTCAGCCTACTGAGTTTCACCAATTGTAGTGAGAGCTTTACATGTGCAGAGGCCACATGAACAACATGGTGTTGGCCTATAGTTATTGAGCTCCTCCCCATTGAAGTGAGTGAAGTATTCACTCACAGATTGTGTACCTTGCACAAGAGTGCCAAGTTGCTGTTGGAGTTGATAAATTCGTACAGAGCCTAGTTGAGAAAAACTAGTGTTAAGTTTATCCCATACAGTTTTTGCTGAACTAATATAGAAGACATTGGAGGCAATCTCCTTAGTGATGGAGTTGAGGATCCAAGACAGAATGATATTGTTGTAGCGCATCCATGGAATGTATAAAGGGTCATCGTGTGCTGGGGTTGGGATGCTTCCATCAAGGAAGCCAAGCTTATTTTTTATTAAGATTGCAAGGGTGAATGATCTCTTCCATGATAAGTAGTTGGAACCGGAAATGGGTGGAGAGATGACCACAGTGTGGGAGTTATCACTGTGGTGTATATAGAATGGACTATTTGGATTCTTTGAAGGTGATGAAGTGTTTTGAGGAGGAATGGCTTCATGCATATCATCACTTGCCATTGTTGAGGACCGAGTTGAAGGGCTGCAAGGAAGGTGTTTGAAAAAGTCTAAAAAGAAATTGTAGGGGTGTTGATGAGCTTAACCTAGATCTCTGATGCCATGTTAAGAATTAACTAACCAGAAAGATTGAGTGAAAGAAAATAAGAAGAAAACTGGAGAAAATAGATTCTCATTCATAAATTGTTTTTCATGTTCTGTCTCTTTACATTGTTGCTATATATATATATATATATATATATATATACACACACACACACACACATATACTCAGCTACTTGCAGCCACTATGGCTGGAAAGAATAAAATAATACAAGTCTACTACAGAATTACAAAAATACAGAATAACCAACTCTGCTACATGGTACATGTGAGTTACTGTCAACAACCACCATATCAGTCCTAGAGTGTCAGACTTTATTGCATGTGGCTAGGTGCAAGAGCAACGTGGGTGGTGGCCTCTGTTGCTGAGTAGCCAGTGTGTTTCCTTAGTGCTCCAGTATCCTCTACTGTAGGGAAATCAATGCTTGATCCTTTCGTGTTCAATTCTTGAGACAGCAAAAAGAGACTTTTAAATTGGGATTTTTTTTCTTTTTTTATGCTTTAAATTGGGATATTACGCGTGCTTTTGATACCTGTAATTAAAGATATGCTCAAGATATTATCATATATTATATGCACTAATGCTCAAATTCTGTCTTATCATTCTTGCATAAATTATGTACCTTTTCTTAAATTATCTATTTTTTTTTTCTCAAGATATTCCAATGCCATTAGATCCATCATATCACCCTGTATCAGCTGGATTATTAGTAAAGATCATTTCATGAGCGTTGATGAATGAAAGGTCATGGCATGGATGTTAGTATGGATGAGTAAAATGCCAAGAGGATAAGACTTCTTCCTTAATCCCACATAGATTTCCTATCACTAGGTTCCATTGTAGAGTTACTGATACCGAGTTAGGGTTAGGCAATGACTTGATCAATCTTGAATGAATGAATGAATACGCCTATGAAACCCCCAAAAAGATATGTAAGTGCACGAAATAACAAAAACTAAAATCACACACAAATTGTAGACAAAAAAAGCACCCAAAAAGATTTTAGGTGGTTTTAATGGGGGAAAAAAAAAATCAATGAAGGGACATATGGAACTGGCCAAGAAGAGTGCGTAGATTAGCCAATATCGCCAAGCTATTGCTGGTGTACTCCCTGGCCTTCTGCATCTTCGTCTTCACCGCTTGGAGAGTCGTTGACTCCATCTCCTCCAACCCATCTAAGCACGTCTCCTGGTCCGTCATCGCAGCGCTTATCCACGTTTTTAGGTCTCCGATCTTGGCCTCCGTCAACACCTTCTCTCCTGGGTCCACATCCATCGCCACCAAGGAGTCATTGAGTTGACCCATCGCTTCCTCTATCTGGCTTCGACAGTCGCGCAAAGCAGCCTCGTTCGAATTCGAGATCGTGGGTTTGAAGTTCGAGAGTTCGGCGATGGAGACTCGGAGGGAGAGCTTGAAAATGGCCTCTGGGTCGGCTGGTTCTGGGGAGGTGGGGTTGGGATTGAGGTTGAGGGAGGATATGCTGGAGAAGCAAGATTCGGGGTAGCGAGTCACCTCGCACACGGCCCTGATTGACGAGAGTGGTGGGAACTCGGGTGGCTCGGTTTCTGTGTGGTGGATCAGGGCTCCGAGCCATACGCCGATGGTCAGCGTCAAGAGGAGGATGGCTAAGATGGAGAATGTGAAGATGAGGGGCTTTCTGGAGGGGGTGGTGGTGTTCCGGCGTTGGGATGATTGATCTTCGAGGTCGTTTACTTTGCCATAACCTTTGAAGATGTTGACAGAATCCATGTTTGCTTTCTTCCTCAGTTTTGGCGTTTGTATAGGGAAGCTTGAAGAGGGCTGAAGCGTGTTTGTGGAATGGACGACTTTTTGGGAGTGTTTTGACTTTTGAGTGGATGATGAGAAGGAAACGATGAAGGGCATGAAATGAAATGAGTAGTACTACACTAACCGAAAAAACATCCCGAATTTACTTCCCGAACAGCATATTTTTTTTTCTTTTTTTTTTTCATATACTTTTTTAATCATCATAAACAATTTTAAAAAAATAAAAAAAATTCACAGTATCATTAAAAAATACTTTCTTAATCACTATAAATAAAAAATAAAAAATAAAAACCAAATTCGGGACACAAAAATGTGTCCCGAATTCGGGAGGTTTAGCATTTCTCAATATATTATTGTTTATAGACCAGAAAACAATCAAATATAGAATTGGGTATATGACTTAGTTTTGAGTTTATTGGTATTTTTTTCTGTGCTGGTCATGGATTGCAAATACATGGGGCTCCCCCATGAAAGTCACGGATTTAAGTGACGTAAATCAGCAGTTAAAGACGAAAGAAGACAAAGAAGTTCCTTTGTCCGCCCACCAACACAACCCCATTCAGGCCGGCCATACGCATGCAGCAGGAATTCGAGGGGCGGAAAAATAAAAGAACCATCGAAATTAACTACAATCAGGAAAAGATAAATTACAGTACATATAATATATGAGACAGTAGACCAAAATACTACGGCTAGTTCCAACTTGATTTGTAAACCATTAACATGGCCAATAAGCACAATCCCACAAAGAAATAACTAGCATAAAGGCCTGTCAATGTCAGCAACCTACAAAATTCTCGATAATGGAAACACAGATTGGTACACAAATATCAACTAGCCAGTTCTATTCTTCATTTAAAACGATGTTAAACAGTGCCAACCAAAATATTGAAAGTTCAACATAAGTTGAGACCCCAGCCCCACTAGCATGCAACGTCCCAGAAATGGCTCATTCCTCGTCCTCCTCATCTGCATCTCCACCAGCAGCCTTCTTAGCAGCAGACTTTTGGTTCCTTCGCTTCACTCTTCCAGGTCGTCCACCACCAAATGGACTGGTAAGTGAGAAATCAATGTGCTTCTGTGAATCAACCCTCACCATGAATGATGGGATGTTTACAACCTGTCTCCCAACCCTGCCCAACCAAAAGACATTCAGCATTTTAAGAACAAATGGCCCTTAATGCTCAAATAGCCGCCAAAATCATTTAAAGTGGGAGTTCAAAGTTCAAACGTTTGTTGAGGGAAACAAACAAACCAATTTCCGTGACTACACCAAAGATCCTTTTTCCCTTTGTTTTATGGAGATATTATTTCATTAAACGAGGGGGAAAAATATTTTACACTTTTGGAACACCAGTAACCATGGTAATTGCTTGCTAGCTGGGTTCAGTTTTTAAGATGGCTAATTACGCCCCATCATCAGGGATCAGCCTAGTGTTTTAAGGGCAAACTTGCAGTTAACTGTAGACTCAGATTTTCTGGGTTTGATTCTGCACTAAGAGTGTTCTCACGGATTATCTGAAATACAAATTTGATAGGTGGAACTTGTATCACAGATAAAGAAGAAGAATACACAAGGCAACCTAGTTTCATTCACTTATTTTCTCGATGTCTTCTGATTGAAGGCAGATCTCTGAAGAAAGGTACACAACACTTCTTAGAGAAAACAGTGATATCAACAAAATGGTAGTACAAGGATTTTAGGAGCCTATTTCAGAGAATACTAATCCATGGGAATACTTACAACAACAAAGAGCTTATATTAATCAAACTAGCAGTAATAACACTCTAAAGACATTCAAATAAAACCCAAGATTATCAATTGGAGTCCTATACTCCCATGAAAAACACGTGCACTTGCAAACACATAGATTGCGGTGTGCCCAGGTACAATATTCCTAGGAATTTCTTATAAATTCATCAACACACCGCACTACCCTAACACTGTAACCTAGAACACCATCACGTCATTTTTTTTTATTATTTGCACAAGGTGTCTGAGATTAAAGTCCCGACTAATCCCAGGGATGCACAGACCATCAGCAAAGAATTTCCTGCAAGTGCACCTCTAGTAATTCAAGGGGAAGTTCCCGAGTCCAATGGCCCCAAGAAATTGTTTGCACTCAAAAGGATTCAAACCTTATACCTAGAAAGAGCATACCACCAAGACCAAGGCCTTTACCACTTGCGCCAACCCCCTGGGGTTACCGCCACATCTTTTTTTATCGATAACACCATCACATCTATTTGTTTCATATGCACTAAATAGCCATCACCATTGAATGAATCAACTGTTAACACCGCCACTACCTGCATAATTCCCCCAGGTTCTGGATAGAAACACCACATTCATATGAAGCACAAAAACACTAATAATAGAGGTCATGTTTCATCTACTACAGCTCTTACATTTCAACCATACAAGGGAAACCAGGCTTTGAGAATCAACCACCAAATCTAGCTGCAACCTACTTTCAGGGCTACACAGAAAATTTTTATGATGAGGAAGGACCGTGCATACGCAACAAGTCTTTTACCCGGTTAAAATCTACACGGAAATATTGAAGCAGTTACTCTATATGTTGATAGTATGTATGTCACACAGACAAGATGGTTTTACCTTATATGCTTCTGCCTGATGAGCACTCGAGCATGGTGGATAGACTTTGCCATGCCCGACTTGAAGACAAGTGTCTGAAGGCGGCGCTCAAGGAAGTTCTCCACAGTCAGGGCCAAGACATAATCAAGCTTGTTCTGACTCTCGTCCAAAAGCCCATAACGGTTCATCCTCCGGAGAAGAGCTTCACCCTCAAAGATCCTCCGTGGATTCTTCTCATCAAGGGTCAGAAGCATCCTCGCATTGTTACGAATACGGCTCAGAGCATACTGAACCCTCCAGAGCTCTCTCTTGCATCGCAGCCCATACTCTCCCACAAGCTTCAACTCAGCATCCAACCGCTCCTTCTCATATGGACGGCGGGGCTTCTTAAAGGTCTTCCCATCTATATATCACCCAGAGTTTATAATAACGTAACTATAGAGTAAAAAAATCATCTGTAATCTTTAATATCCCAACATGATCTGTTAACTTTGTTGTGGATATGAGGAAACTCTAGAATAAGATATATTAGAAGTAGCTCTGTGTTTGGCTGCTAAGAAACCCACGATGGCAAAAAATCAAATCTAAACATGCTCTGCTCTTGTGGGTTTCCAATACAATAAGCAAAAATGCTTACTCAACTATTCTCGGTGTTTGCAATTTGTAAGCTTCCCACAATTGTTAGAAACAATTAAATTGCTCGTTTTCTCATAAAGCAAACAAAAGAAAAAAAGCAAGGCATTCAAAATGAATTTTAACATTAGATCTCAAGCTTCCTTGACAGCGAAACATAGCCAATTATCCAAAATCAAAAACTTCCATCCGGTACTTTAAACACCAGATCACAACCCCCCAACTCAAATAGTGTGCCTGCAGCAATGATTTCGTCAAATTAAGCATAAGATCTGAGGTCCCACCTTATATTCCTTTCCTCAATTTTTCAGCGACCAGAGAAAATTTTCAAAAACAAAAAAAGCTTCATCAACACCAAAGATCAGACGTTAAATGAGTAACGTAACAATTGTGACATATTTTTTTATATGGGTAACAAGTTTGATATATTTTTTTTGATCGGTAACAAGTGTGATATATATAGTGCACGATGAAAGAACGCGACGTTTCAAGAGCAAAAGAGAAGAGCTTCGAAGTGGCAAAAATGGCTTACAGTTGCGGTAGAACGAGACGTGCACCATGGCTCTCTCTTGCTCGCTCCCTGACTCGCTCTCTCTTTAGCAGCTCCGAAAAATTAAAAGGAGCCAGGAGGTTCCGTGCCCTTATAAGGAAACCCTAAACCCTAATCCTGAAATCACAAATGAATATGCGTGGGCCAACGTAGTGGTTCTGCTTTGTTGGGTCAGCCCATGTTAGAGGCTCACGATTCATGTAAGCCCTACTTAAGATGAAGCTTCTTCTTTTTCTCCCCACTTTGGAATTTAAATTTACTGTATAAACGAGCATTATTATACATAAGTAAGGGGATAATATATGACACGACTCATAAATTTGACCTGAACAATATATAAATATGAGAAATGATATTTAAAGTCGTAGAGTGTTCAAGCACCGCGCAATAATATAGTAAACCTTACTCTTTTTCAAAATAATTTTGCAACGCTTGTGCACTCCACGATTGTTTGTAGCATTATTCTCAATATCTCAAAATATTAAACTCTTTTTGTTGATATGTGATTTTATTTTATGAAAATATTAATTTCCTTATATATTATTAATTTAGATGTTGATAATAAAATATCTTATCATGAATCCAATTGTCATTGTGAATGATTTATATAGTTATCCTTATATTATATATGAAATTGTAATAATTGGGTTAAAAAATAAATATATATAGGTCAGCTAAATCCATTTATATGAAATGGATTGTACGGGTTAACCTAATAAAAGCTAATTATTAAGTGGGTTAAGCGGGTTTTGTTGTATCACCCATTATTTATATGGGTCATGTTAGAATTTTAGGGTCTAATCCAATTAATTAAATGAGTCATTTTCGAGTTGATCCATATAATTTAATACTTATTATTTGACATGACACAAACATAACCCGCGAATAGAGATTGCCGCCCCTAACATCAAGTTTGTTTTTATGAGGCTCTTTTTGTGATTTGGATAAAATATATAACTATAAATATAGACCAAGGTAGTTATGCGTGCGATGGGGGTATTGTTAAATATATTTATAGAGTGTACAAGTAATGCGCACTCTATTTGAAAAAGAGTGAGATCTACCATAAAAAAATAATCTTTTATGTGGATCTTATATTTATCCATATTTTTCAATGAGAGTGTGAAACCCTTGCACACTCTATAACTATATCTAGTATTTTTCTTTTATATATAAGAAAAACTCCACTTATGTGGATGAATATCATGGTATTATTTTGATTATTAAAATGTAGATATATATCTTAGATATTATTTTGAAACTAACAACATGTATATAGAATATAAAATAATATATTTAGTTACTCTATAAATCTTAATATATGAAATTAATTATCTTCATTTTCATATATATAAAAAATGCCACGACAAAAATCAGATTCAATAAGTGCTCGGAAACTTTGAGCAAAATGGCCTAAGAAAGTTCGAGCATGCTTGCTCAAAAGATGCCAAGCATGAAAAGACTGAACATTTTGGCATAGAAGAGTTCGAGCATACTTACTTGGAAGCACCAAGCATACTCACTAAAAATCTCTAGCAACTTGCTTAAAAAAAACTAAATATTTTTAGTGACTATGGTATGTAGATGTTTGGTGTTAGGGGGGGAGGGGGGCTAAAGATAAGGGAGCATGCGAAGTGAATGAGTCTAAAGGAAATAATAAAAAAAGTAGCACCGATATACTCCCTAAGCCTAGGGTGACAAAATAGACATTAGAGAGTATTCCCATCCAGTTCCCTAAATGGGATTTTTCCCTAATTTATAGGGTTTGTATTTGGAAAAAACCCCAAATACAGCCTCCATCATGTTCCCCATTTTGAGATTAACTATCAGGGATGGGGAACCACTGTACGTCACAATCCTAAACCATTCAGTTTCAACCCGTGCCAACGCCCTTGCTTCGATTCTTCATCACCTTGACCGTCGTTCACCTTCGCATCCGGCAGCCCCCACGTTGTTGTTTCCAGTAAGACCCAGCACACACACGACGAAATCCTCTCTCTCTCTCACACACTCATATATTCATTGTCGATACTATTCGCGATTCTATATTTATCATCTTGCATGCTTCAGTTTATCCCTCGATGTCATGGTTTATCTATTGTTGGGTTAGGGTTTACTCTTTCGAAATGCTTGTGATTATCCCATTTACATGTTTCATTGTTTATCCCTTCATGTCGTGGGTTATCCGTAATTTACCCCTTTAATTATCGTGTGATTTATCGTAGATGTCCATTGCCATTGATGGTGTTGGTTCTGATTTTACCCATTTGCATGCTTCGTTGTTTATCCCTCCATGTTGTAGTTTATCTGTGATTTCTCCCTTTGATTACCTTGTGATTTATAATATATATCCATTGCAATTGATGGTGTTAAATCAGGATTTACTCATTCGAAATACTTGGGATTTGGGGTCTGATTTTATCCATTTGCATGATTCATTGGGTCTAAATTTGCTGTCATTTTCTATGTGATGTGCATTTTTTAGGGTAATATTGCTGTCATTTCTCTGTGATGTGTATTTTTTGGGTCTAAATTTGCTGTCATTTCTCTGTGATGTGCATTCTTTGGGTCTAAGCTTGCAACCATTTTCTCTGTGATGTGCATTCTTTGTGTAACTACTGCTCAGTTTGGACAAAATTTCATGTTCAGTTTTGTCCAACAAATCTTGCCATTTTCATTGTCATTTAGAGACTTGTATTTCAATTCTTTTGCATGCTTTGATTTTGCTCTACTAGTTTGTGATTTTGGTAATGTGTAGATGATGACAAAACCATCATCATTCGGCAGCGTTTGGTGATTTTGCATTTCAAATTTTGCATATGTTATTTACTTCTACCTTCCTCCGTTGCAGCTTTTAGTATTTAGGCGTATTGATGGGGTTGCATGTCTAGTGTAAGGCTGTGACGAGTGGGGTTAATTTACAAGTGTTCAGGCATGAGGCACCATTGATATGGCGGGGTATTCTGAACTTGAATGGCCACTAAGTGAATTGTGATAATTTTCACAAAATTACGGTTTTGTAGCCGTTCATGCAAGGCTCCTATCTTACACATGCTGTTAATTAAAAATAACATTTCTGAGCCCTGAATATTACACACATACTTTAGGGAACCAAATGGGAATGCTCTTATTCATTTATCACATGCTCTTTTAATCCATATATTTTTGTCTCATTTTTGTTTTGACCAAGCCTTGTGATATTTGCATGCTAATATCGTATTGTTTGGATTTTGGACATTCATATTGCTGATTTGTACGGTCTTATTCATTTGAATGATGTCTAGTTGTTTGGATTTTATAAATTATAATTCTTGTGTAACTGTTGCTCAATTTAATAACAATATAACAGTTTTTTCTTGCGGCATTGTTGAGCTTGGATTTTCCTTCTCTAACCCATTGGCTGTGATGATGACAAATCCTCATGGGGACACAGGATATTTGGCAGATACCTCTATGGCATGGTAACCCGAATGGCCAATAAGTAGTGGCAACCTTTGTTGTAGCCATGAGAGGGAGGGTTCCCAATTTCGTATATGTTACCATAGGCCTCCTGAGCCGCCTAGCAAAATCACGTACTAATATTGTTCTAAAGTGTGTAACATCTTTACCATCAGTTGTGTGTCTACAATTTCCTAGAGATTGATTTACAAGACCATGGAAATATGTTCTTCACCAGCCTCCTAATTCAAGAGCCTCAAATTGACTACATTTATGGTGGTCAAAGTCAAGAATCACCTGTGATTTTGGATGACTCTCCACCCCCACCCCAAATAGCGCCTTCGTTACAAAGAAAATCAGTCAGGGGTGTGAACTTCATTCCTGAAGAGTACAATTTTTTTGTCTCAGCATGGTTGAATAGTAGTGTAAATGCGATTTAGGGAATAGACCAAAAACACGTCCAACTTTGAAAAAAAATTAGTCAATACTTCAATGAGTATAAAGAAACTACAAATGAGCGGAGTGTTTGGTCCTTAATATATCGGTGGTCGGCCATTCAAAATGTGACGAACAAATTTTATACTAAGCTCGCCCAAGTTAAGGGTTGAATAAAAGCAGCATGACTGAACAAGACAAAGTATAAGCATCCACTTGGTTATTCTACTCTGATTTTGCATCCATTTTTATATGTTATGTTTCATTTATCTGCTAAATGGTTAATTTTAATACCTTTTTTTTTTTTTCTTGAATTGGAAGTTTGACAAAGCAAAGATCATATACCAATCTCTGGAGAAAATCTCATTTCAGTTCAAGCATTGTTAGCACTTGTTGAAGGACTAATCGAAGTGGATTCAACGTTGCACAAAGGACGGGACAAAGTGAGAGTCGACGATGTCCCTGACCCCGACGCATACCTCAACAATTACATCTGATTTAGTTGAAGGTCGAGAATGTTGTGGACAATGATGTCATTAAATTGGAAAGGTCAATGGGAAGAAAAGCTCAGAAAGGAAAACGTAAGGTCCAAGACAGACCATCAAATGAGCTTGTGGAGCTGAGCAAGCTCAAATATACTCTTCATGAGGAGTCACGTGTTCAAGAGAAAGAGTTTTTTCTGGCTCAAGGTCGAGAAGATATCATATGATCTAGAAAGAGAGGGAAATAAAAGTAGATAAGAGGACGAGAAAATGAGGTTGGAGGTAGAGAAAGTGGACATCGCCCGAAGGAAAATTGAAGAGAGAGTAGTGGGAGAGAGAGAGGAGCGAATAATGTTGCTCGATGTGAATTTATTGCCTGAAATTTAGCAGGTATATTTCCAGCAACTTCAAAGGGAGATCTTGGCCAATTGCAATGCATCAGAAAATTGATTTGATTGTTTTATGTAACTTATTTATTATTCAATAGGAGGACATTTGTATAATTTGCTTGGCATTGAATTGAATGTTGAGACTGATGTTGAGGGTTATTGTTAATATTTGTCACATTTGTTGTATTTTATACTTTGTACGTTATCAAGTATTTAATGACGCAACGTAAAGATGTGGTCGTTGAACTTTGTCTAACATGGATATATGTTGTTTGATTACTTTCGACATTACAAATGTTTAAACTATTGCAGATAATGAAAGTATTACTATAATAATCAGCATGTTCTTAAAGAAAACATGTCTTTTGGAATGAAATTTGAAGAAAGAGAAAAACATAGTGGCTAATAATGAGAAGAGAAAAAACACAACAAAAAATTATCTTCTATTGTTGGGAATAAAATTACCTTTGTTGTTCAATTAAATCTGTTTGTAGCTAATGATGTGCTAAGGTGTCTCTAATTTCATGATGGCGCTGAATGAAGTTGATAAATTCGCTTGTTGGATTGCACAATAGTTCTGGTAGCTCATCATCAACTTGATCATACTCCATGTTAAGACCTTGACTATCATCACGCTCATCCTCAATAATCATGTTATGTATAATTATACATACTTTCATTATATTTGTTAGCTTCTTGATTTTGAACATTCGAAAAAGTCTACAAACAATTGCAAATCGTTGTTGAAGTACCCCAAATGCACGCTCGACATCTTTTCTTGCGAATTCTTGTGTTGTGGCAAAATTCTTCTTCTTATTCTCTTGTGGTGATGAAATCGTCTTCACAAACGTTGACCACTTGAGATAAATATCATCTGCAAGGTAGTACCTCATAGTATAGTCGTTGTCATTGATTGTGTAATTGACTGGAGGAGTACACCCTTGGGCAAGTTTCTTGAAAATAAAATATCTATTTGGCACATTAATATCATTATGTGAATCGGACATACCAAAAAATACATGTTACATCCAAAGATCATATGAACCAATTGCTTCTAAAATAATAGTTGGTTCACTGATGTGGCCGGAGTACATGTCTTTCTAGGCAGCAGTATAATTTTTTCACTTCCAATGCATACAATCAATGCTTCTCAGCATTCTTAGAAATCCATGTTGTTCACCAACCGTAAGCAATCGAGCAATATCATTGGCATTTGAAGACCGTAAATATTCATCTAAAAAAATACTTACAATTGTCTTCACGAATTTTTTAGGCTCTCATCACTAATACGTATGTATTCATCCATAAAATCTGCAATAACCTCATACGCTAGCATTCTAAGTGCTGCGATTATCTTTTGCAGAAAAGATAAACCAAGTCTTCCAGTATTATCTCTTCTCTAGACGAAGTAGAGCTCGTAAGTCTCTACCTCTTTTAGAATATGGAGAAATAAGGGATGACTCATCTGAAATTTCTTTCAAAATAGATTCGAGGGATATACTGGATTTTCTACGAAATAGTCGCGCTAAATACGCTCATGCCATTGAATATGATCATGCAAAATAAACTTACAACGTTGGTAATTGACACAATGCTTCGATGACTCTCCATTAGCCTCATCATTAAGAACAACATCCGACTCATATTCAAAGGACAAGTATGTGAGTAATTTGTGAAAAAATGAACAAACCATTTGATGAAGGGAGTTGGAAATGAGGGGGGAATGTTGAACTTCGATTCTTAGATCAAAAGAGAGTTGGGTTTCTAAGAATGTGAATGCAATCAGAAGGCATATTTATAGAGGAAAAAGTTACCGTTACATATAGGACAAAAAAGGTTACCGTTGGAGAAAAGATAAAAAAATGTTATTATTGGAGGAAAGACAAAAAATAATTACCGTTGGAAGCAGGAATTAAAAATGTTACCGTTGGAGAAATAACAAAAAATGTTACCGTTAGAGAAATGACAAAAAATGTTACTGTTAGAGAAATGACAAAAAATTTTGATCATCCATACGCGGATAGGTATTACCGTTAGAGAAACTAAAAAAAATATTACCGTTATATGAGAATGACAAAAATGTTACCGTTAGACAAATCCAATAAAAAATATTACCATTATATATGCGGATAAAATCATATTAAAAAATATCATTGCGTTGGAAAATGCATATATTACAAAAAATTACTATCGATGTTGGTTTAAAAAATAATATTGTATCTGAGAGAAAGAATCGTATAAGTATTTATAAAGTTAGTAGAATGTGGTATTTGAAAAGAAGAGAACAAGACAAAAGAGTTAGTAATTAAAATAGAAATGGAAGTGAGAGAAAAAAGTAATAAAGAAATAGTAAAAGAATATTATTTTAATAGAATAGAGAAATGATAGGGAATGAGATGTATGATGTTTTTTTGAAAATGAGTAAAATTTAAGATAAAATTACAAGTAGTGTCATTTCTAGCTAAAATTTAGGGAAAAGTTTAGATAACCATATGAGAATACTCTAATATGGGTTAAGCTTTGCCGACTATAATCTTACTTCAGCAGTAAGAATCTAGTGCTATAAATATGGGATACCAGTGGTAACTTACAAGCAATGAAAAATTGAAAAGAAAAAATGTGTAAAGTGAGAGTAAAAGGCGAGAAACTGACGAGGAAAGAGAGAGAGCTCAAGTGAGAATGCTAAACGAGAAATTATGAGAAAAATAAAAAGAGAGAGTATCAATAAGAGTTAGTGAGAAAAGGAAAGTTAATGAAAAAAGAAAAGAAAATGTGAGCAGGTACTTGTAAGCAAGGAAATGAGAGAAATAAACAAATAAAGAAAAAGAGAGAAACATCTAACTAATGCTAAAATTTATTGATCAATATAAGTGGGGACTCTGTCAGTCTTATGAACAAATGTGAGGATTATTTATTCTTTATTTTTTATTATATTGTGGATCTAACTAATCATTTAATATTGATTTTATTTTGGATTCATGACTAACTGTTGAAATAATATTTTTTTATGTGACGTTTAATTATTTTTGTTATGGCATTTGTTTGTTAATTATTCAAATGACTGAAAATTATTAAAATTTGCAAACTTGTGTCTATTTTTCCCATCACTCACTAAATTGCACAAATAAATGACACTACTTCAAGCATGTCTCTATATCAAATTATATGTTGCACAAATGACATTACTCTAAGCATGTTCGTATAACAAGTCGATGGAATTATGAAAGAAAAATGATAGAGTTACAACCTTTTTACAATTTTTCTACCATCTTCAAATAAAATATTATTTTGAAATATTATTTTAGTTTTGACTTTGATTTGATGTGTTTGAATTAAAAAAATACTATTTTATTGTTAAGTTGTAAATAAATGTAAAAAGGTTGTAACTCTATCATTGCTCATTATGGAAACAAGGTTGGCCAATTTTTCTCATTAAAAAACTCAACCAGAGATGTTTCAATCCTAATATTGGTACCAGATCTGATTGATTGTGGAATAGTGCAATATATCCAATGATGATGGATGTAGTCCCTGGGGTCTGTATACCTCATGGTAAAAGATCATTGAGTTCTGTGAGAGAACAACCTTATGTGATGAATGTGGAGTAAATGACACACAACCCACTTGGGGGGTAAAACCATGCATACAGGTTACAGGATATTGTGAATGGTGAACAATAAAAATTGGAAGAAGACAAAATAAAGATGAAAAATGAGCATATCAATACATACTGAATTGTTGGCATCTTCTTCATATGACTTCAATTATATTCAATTTTTGGTTAATAATTATTACAATTATTGGTAATATCTTATTTGGATCAAAGCTCATTTCTACATATCTAATGTCCATCTATTCATTGTTGCACGTCCATTATATTATTTGTGCATTAATATTTGTTCATTTGTTCACATTATCGGCACTGACATTCATTTACTAAGTTGTTGAACTCACTCATTCCCTTTATTATTTTTTGGATGACAATATACAACATGTTAACTATTGAAAACTTTACGAGTATGACAATTACATTATTGTAGATAACTACATCTAATTACCATATAAGAGGAATGCGAATCAAGTCCTAGGCAACTACCCATCCAAGGATAATAAATGACTAGTGGTATAATGTATGGGGAAACCGTTGATCCTTCTAACCTCTCGATAATGGAATTGTATCAAGCCCTAGTGGCCTCTGCCATAGTAATTTCTGCCCCTCCACCAAAAAACAAATACTTAGATTTTCTTATGGATGTTCTGTCACTTGAGGAATGGGATCTGAGTAGAATCTATCCATAAGGAGGGTAGAAGTATTTCTATGGTTGTCAGGGATGGAAAATTTTGTTGTGCAATTCTTTTTTGTATAAGAATGTTTTGTATCTTTTGTTATTCATTTTGTCACGTAAGAAAAAATCCACTTTTGATGTATAGCATATTCTTTTGATATGTTGTGAGTTTTTTAATATATTCATTTCCATTAGCCACTTGTGCAAAATACTTGCCACTATACATGCATTATTTAATATGAGTGCTTGTTACTTGGCGAGCAACGTAGGGAAAATAGTGCTAACCAATTTGGCAAGGAAACGTAAGGAGGGATGGTGTTCGTATGGTAGGCGAGCATTTCGAGGTTCCTCACCGCTCAGTGATCAACATAAGGAATAATTGTGTTTTTCATCTTGACGAGCAACATAAAGAGTAATAGTGATCACCATCTTAGTGAGTAACGTAAGGAGTAATAATGATTAACATCTTGGTGAGCAATGCCGCAAGCAAAGAGCTAGCCATCGGACGAGCATCATGGACTCAATTGCTCACCATTTACAAGCAAAAACATAACTAAAGTAAAGTGCTTGTACCTCAGGGGCAGAATGAGAAGTGGATTCAAATGGGACGAAAATGATAAGTGATATTATAAGTTTTGAGAGAATATTATTAGTGTATTTATTTATTTTCTTTTAAAAAAATTATAAGCTATGACAAGCTAGGTATTAACATCCCTTCCCTTCAAAGGAAGGGCCCCCTTTTCCCTTTTACCTTTAGGGCCAAATCCTCTCCCTCCATTAAAAAGGTGAAATAAACTCTCAAGAAAACTTAGGATGGAAGAATGAGATCTCTCTCCCTGTTGCATGAAGGGGGTGCATTGTGAGAGATCCTTCCTCCACACCCATATAGTGGAATGATGGAGGAAGAAGAGAATACCAACCACATTTTTTACTAGATCCTTTATACCTTCCAATAGAGAGATGAGACCTCATCTTTCCATTAGAGCTTATAATAAGTCCACTCACATAGGATTAAGTTCTTATATATTTTAAATAATTAAATTGAAATTGAACAAGAAAATTGCTGGGTCATTTGACGCCACCTCTAGCACTAGGATGGTGGCCGATCACCACGTTTTGGCGCCAAGGTGGTGCCGAACTGGACAAATTTGATCTGATTCTATCGAATCTGGCACTGTTTGTAGCAGATCCAGTCGAATCCTCCAAGTCTGGCATCATGGTGGCATCAAATTTGCTCACCCATTCCAAGGCCCAATTCGATCTCACCAACGATGAATCCATCTATGGGATTTTTTTGGGCAAGCTTTGGCCGCCATTCATGGCGGCAAAAACTGTCGGCAGGTGGTTGCCACCTTGAGAAATGACTAATTATTATTATTATTATTATTTCTACCATTTCTTGGAGTGGCAGTTGCCACCTAAGGTGATGGCTGGATTGATATCTAATAATTATTTTAAAAATAATTAGCATTATGGTATTTAGAAGTTTAGGATTTATATTTATGGGTTTTAGAGTTTTCCTTTAAAATGAATTAATAATGTATAGGTAAGCTTATAGTAAAATTATTAGATTGTTGAGGCAATGAATTAGGATTGCAATAGGGGTGGGTAGCGAGGACCCGCCACCTCATGGGCTAGTGGGCTACCCCGCACCGCCCATGTGAAGGGAGGGTGGGCTGACCCCAGCAGGGTCTCACCTCGCCTCGTCCCCTATATATAAAAAATTAAATTTTAAATATTTATATAAATATTTATTAAATAAATATATTGTATATAAATATATACAATTTGTTAAAAATTTGAAGTTGTATTCAAGTTATTGGAATAGTAAGTCTCACATTGTTTAAGTATGACTCTTGTATTACCTTGACCTCCTATATAAAAATTGATCTAGGAAACCAAGACAATACAAAATATAACTCTAATGAGTTTAAATTTTGTTTGTATTTGTAAATTTAAATTATATTATAATTTGGATTCAAAAATGTTTGAAGAGAGCAGAGGGCGGTGTTGAAAATCCTTACCTCGCATGGTGCGGGTATCACTCCTAGATTGCGAGGTTACACTAATCATGACAATAGCCCCAATTAAACAAACAATTATTTATTTATTTATTCCCAATCCCTTTTGAGGCTTGAGGAGGTGGGACAAGCCCTAATCCAATCTAACTAATAAATCCAAAATATTGATATATATTATTTAATTAATTTTATATGGAAAGTCATTGTCAAAACTGAAAAAAGTCAAAGCTAATGAGATTGAACGTCATCAACATGTCATATAATTGGTAGGAACCAAACAAAAGTGGTGATCCACACAAAGAAAGGACACACTACCCACTCCCAAGTTGCATGATGTCCCACTGCTTATTACATCGCTTTGCATTTTGGATGGAAGATCGAAAGAAAGGTATCTATCTATCTGATGTTACAGAGATGAATAATAAATAAATAAAACACACAAACCAAAATTAACAAACGAACAATTCCTCGCACCATAATTTGTTTCTTGATCAACAGTAAAGAACGAGAGGAAGAAAACTACTGGTTAGTGCCGGCAAGCCAGGCAGTCCTTTTATATATATATATATGCCCTTTCGGTTTCTTTCTCTTCAATCCCTCACCAATCAATTCCTCCTCCAAAGATTACGCTTTTATTGCTCCCTTTGTCCTCCCTCCTTCATAACATACACTCCATTTATCATTTTCCCATCTCCATCTCCATCTTCCTGTCTCTGTCTCCGCCTCCATTATTGTGTGTATAAATTTTGTCGTGAGCATTTTCAATGGCCACGAATATTGGAATGATGGACAGCGGGTACTTTGTTGGGAGGAATGAGATACTGAATTGGATTAATAACAGGCTTCAGCTCGATCTCTCTCGCATTGAAGAGGTACACTATTCCCATTTGTTCGTTCGTTATTCCCATTTCTTGGGCACTGAGTGGGAATTTTGACATATATTTCTTTGAATAAGCAATTTTCAGGATATTACCATTCTTGAATTTGGGTTTCTTTGAATGATGAAATGCAAGAGAACAGAAAAAAAAAAAATCTTTTGACGTTAGAACTCGTGGAAGTTGTACGTATTGAATTTGGTGCAATCTTTGTTGTTGTTTGGATGCATTTTGATAACCCAGCTCGAGTTCTGGAAATATATATGTGGTTCAATTATGAGTTCCTTGTTGTCTACATACATAATATTGCCTTGAATTTCGTTTTTCTAATGTGGTTTTTTCTTTATTTATTTTTCGTTTTTTGCCCCAAATGACGTAGAAAATGTGTTTAGCAAATAGTTGGTATACTTCTATACCTATGTTAAGTAATGATTAAGATGCCATACTCTGTACCTTTGAATTGTGTGCATACAACAACCTGCCTATTTGTTTTTTTTTTTTTCATATATCGTTAAATGGATTATAAGTTGCCCATTGCGTAATTAGGTTTTGTTAATTCTACAGTGAGAGCAACATTGGGGTGTGCATGTGTTAAAACAGGGGAAAAGTGATTCTTTGGAAAAAGTTTTGGTATGCAATGAGTGATAATTTACATTAAAATTCAATTTACGTTCCCTAGATGTGTTGTTCCCCTTTCATTGAGCTGCCTATGGTATAGATGAGTCTGATCTGAAAGGGCCATATAATTCATAAAAAAGTCTATAAATTCAAAAAATACCGAATTCGAGATCAAGTTGCTAGGCTTGTTGATAGTTCTGAGCATTGCATAAAGAATCACTACTATTAAATTTTGCATGTACTACCATCATAACTTTGTAAAGCAATGCATATTACCAATCTTTTGTTATTATAAATATCGGATTGAAAAATGTTGGTTTTCTATGACATGCATTTTTGCATAATTCAACTGTTTAGATTTTTTCTTAATGCATTTCTCCTTTTTATGCTTAGTCTTCATGAAATGTGCACTAGGGGCCATTGAAAGGATACAAAAATGCTTTAATTGTAGATGAAAAGCTATCTATGGCACCCCTAAACATGTTGCACTGTTTTATCTTCTTAACGAGTTTCAAAGATGAATTTCATTATTTTCTTGCTAATCAGCTGTCATGGTTTCTTTTTATTGTGTGACAAGCTGGATTGACTCGGTATAAAAATTAGTGCTTATGCTTATTGACTGACTGTACATATGTATGTACATATATATACAATCAATGGTTAAACCTCCGCATTAGTCCTTAAATAACTTAAGGCGACAAGGTAATCGTATATAGAAAAATGAAGGAAACTTTTCTACCAACAATAGGATTCTTAGTTATTGAGGAAAAATGAGGAGACTTTATTGCAAACCATAGCGGAAAAGAGGAATAGAGTAATAGATAAAGTCATAGAGGCAAAGAAGGCTAAGCTTTTAATCAAACCATAGACTAAGAAAAGCATGGTTGCCTACTTGCTAGTTTCTTCATAGGGTTCATACTACTTGGCTACAATCCTGCAACCTTGACCCAAAAGTTAATCTGCATGTTATTGTCATGCCAAATGCGTAGTTGGAACATTTGTGACCCAGATTTAGAAAGGTAGACTGCCATTTCTAAATGGAGTTAGGAAACCAAATGGCACTTCATAAGAGATTGATTATAATATCGGCAAATTACACCATATAAGCCTCGTTGATATGCTAAAACATATTTTTTAGGAAGGCCTGTAAGGTGTTGACATAAAGTTTTACTGGCCAGGTGATGCAGCGTACAGACTAAATCTTATGCTACAAACACACTGAAATGAGTAAACACATAATATACTTCACAAAGATGAATCAACTCTTCTGTAATTTTAAAGCAATCACTCTAAAATCACAGAAAAGAATGAAAACACTCTAAAAAAGAGGTCTGAAATTGAATAAGCCCAGGAAAACAATGAATATTTCATTCAAAGCAAAACCCAAGTCATTAATTGAAGTCAAAATCTACTAAAATTCGTAAATCTAGAAAAATATAAATGGAGAGTAGGGCATTTGACTCTGTCTAATTCTCCCTTGATTGAATTTTGAGTGAGTGTCAAGTGAACTCTTGGTTCTGTGTTTCACTCAAGCCTTTGTGCTGCTCCTCACTCGGCCAAATATCAAGCGAAGGTTGAGCTAACTCTCTTCTGGGGCCCTTTTTACTTCTGCGCTTTTCTTCCTCAAATTCTTCTTGCCACTTTCTAGCTTCTCCATGCACTGGCTACTTAATCCACATCACTGGGTCTTGCTAAATACATTAGAGTTATAATGGCTGATAGCCATGCTGATTGAGTATGATGATGTTTTATAGGAACCACATCCATAGCTATTGACTGAGTTAGGATTGGACATGAGCCTTTTCATGGCACATGTTATGTGCTAGTGTTTAAGCTACCAATCTCATTTTAGCTTTTATGCTTCTGTTTGAATAAAAAAGGCTAGTTTGGTAGCTCTGTTGGCAGTTTTCGTTCGATGTGTGCTGTACTATTGCAAGTTACATCATGCTCTTTCATCTTAAACTTCTCTGATGAAATAGTTAACGAATTTTCTTTTCAACTGTGAAATCCTTGTGGCTAGGCCGCATCTGGTGCTGTGCAATGTCAGATGCTTGATGCAACCTATCCTGGAGTTGTTCCAATGCACAAGGTGACAAACTGCCTCTCCTATTTTTTATTTTTTTTAAAAATATTTTTCTCTGCAAATCATCTTTGAGTTAGTAATTTTACTTTTTGATTAGGCTTAACTGGATGACATTTGCTATTTCTAGGTGAATTTTGACGCGAAGACAGAATATGATATGATCCAAAATTATAAGGTTCTGCAGGAAGTATTCAACAAGTTGAAAATTGATAAGGTGATTTCATCCGACTGGTATAACTATGTCGCAATGTTTTTCATGCATGCATTTTGCCGGTTCTTTTGTTTTACCCCATTATCTTAAGGTGTTATGCTTTTATTACTACATTCCTTTGAGTTGTTTATCCTAAGGTTGGATCAACCATTAGGATAAACTACATTTCTAGGTGAATTTAGAATGTCCCCATTTCTACCCGACCTTTTTATTTGGATAAAGTTGGAATGCAATTCCTGTCTGAAGTTCAGGATCAGGTTGGTTTGGGCTTAATAGAAGCCTAGTTCTACTGGATAAATGAGAAAGGAACTTGATAAGTATTCTGGAATTAAGGGTCATAGAATAACCAATATCAATGGTAATCCACAAGACAATCTTTCACATTGGTGGTAGCCTCTTGGCCTGAATGTTGGGCTTATTGTTCCTTCAATTTTAGAATTTCCTTCCACAACCATATGAGTTTGTTTCTAGGATTTTCCTTTCTTGAAGTTGACACAAAATGACAAATAAATATGTACTTTTAGAGTAAATTCTCATTATCAACTGGTCTACAACCACGGTACAATCGAATCGTTTTTAAGTTCCAATTTCTAGAAATGTAAAGAAGTAGGATTTCTAAGATGAAACCTTCTATGTTTATATGAATGAGATTGTACGGATGTAGGGACTTGTGCGTATATTCAAGCTAATGAAGAGAAGGCAGAAAGAAATCTTCTTGAGTATTGTTCAAAAAATAAAATAGATTACTCCACTAATCATTAGTTGTATAAGATAACCACAAAAAAAGGTGGAGTGCAAGGCTCAATTATGTTCTCACTAATAACTTATAACTAGGTGGGAAGTAGGATTAGCAAATGTTGTTGCTCAAGCCGGGAAGTTCTATTTTCTTTGAATGCTAGTTTTTTCTGTATGACAGCATATTGAAGTCAACAGGCTAGTTAAAGGAAGACCTTTGGACAACTTGGAGTTCTTACAATGGCTGAAACGATATTGTGATTCTGTAAATGGTGGCATTATGAACGAGTATGCTACTTTCTTTTCAGTGTCATAATCCCTTCTCTGTTTCTAACAACTTTAAATGTTGCATCAATGTTATCATAATTCCTATTTTATTTTTCCGTGAACTTCGACACACATTGTGTTCTTGTAGGAATTATAACCCTGTTGAGCGAAGGGGTAAGGGTGTGAAGGAGAGGAATCCTAAGGGTTCTCAGAAGCATCCAAAATCACTGCAAACAAGCAATATGGACAATCCTGGTTCTGATGACACAATTGATCTCGATAAGGCCTTGGGTGAGATTAAGTTTTTCATCCTCTCTGCAAACAAACAATATGCACTCTGTGCTTGTGCCTGATATTTGACATTTTAAGCTTTTCATCCTTCCCTTTGTTGTTTTTGCTTGTTGGTGTAGGCTTCAGGCAAGGAAAGAAACATGCAGCAGCAGGTCGAGCAAATTCTTCCAGGGAGGTTCAGGCTTTGTCTGAGGAGGTAATGAATGCCATTATGTTCACATTACAACTTTTTTCGGTTTAAACTCAAAATACTGGCAGTCCATGACTTTAGATAGCACAAAGATACACTAGTTTTTTTGTTTTGACTCTTTGAAATTTCTCTGGACCGAGCACCCCGTTTGTTTTAGCCATGGTTCTATCCGTGATGCATGATCTCTCTCTCTCTCTTCCTCCAGTTTATTGTTTTGACTTCAAAATTTCTCTGGACCCGTTGCTACGTTTGCTCTAGGCATGGTTCTATCTCTGTGATGCATGCTCTCTCTCTCTCACACACATACGCGCGCGCGCGCACACACACATGCACGCATGCACACACAGGATTTATGATTGATATAATGAAACAGTTTGCCTTCTGCAGTTGGATGGAGTTGGATACTATCAACTGCTTACCATTTCTCTTATTGCTTTTTTTTTTTTTACCACTACCCAGAAATTGGAAAAAAAAATATATATTGTGGTCTGGCTGGCAGAGCTTCTAAAAGTTGATTTCTTACGTGGTTTGTTGTTATATGCTTTTGTCATACAGATTGCTGGTCTTAAGCTCTCAGTTGATCTTTTGGAAAAAGAAAGAGACTTTTACTTTGCAAAATTAAGGGATATAGAGGTTCTCTGTCAGAGTCCTGAACTAGAGAATCTCCCAGTAAGTTTTTTTAGATTATTGTACTCATGGATTCAATACTTGTTGGAAGTTTTCCATTTAGAATATTTCTTTTGCTAGCGCTAGGTACATCTTGTTCTATTTATATGATTTACCTACAATGCCTTCTTCCTCATTTGACTCCCAGCACATCTAAGGATTATGAAGGAATCTAGGTCCACCATGAAAATGTTCCAAAGAGAGATTATCCTAATGTAGGTTTGTTTTTGGCCTGGAGATTTGAATCCTTTGCTAGGAGTTTCTTTTGTAACCAACTATAGATTTGAGCTAATTGTGATGATGCTTTCATGGGCTTGAGATGGAGCTACAGGATTGGTTTATTTTTTGCATGACCTAGGGGGACGATAAAAAAACTGTCGAGCTTGGGGGCATAATAACTATGGCAGGAGTTTACCCTTCTCTGTCAATAATCCCTGAGTTTCTCTCATTTTCTTGGCAGTACCTTCTTGTATCAACAAGAATTAAAAAGGTCTCCGCCATGTGAATGTCTATGTGAGTATTTGTGTATGAGTGCATTTAAACTGCCCTCATTCTTCCTTTACCTCTTAGGTTTTATCCAAAAAGATGAAGATCAGTCACATAATATACTTACAGGTTTATGTGTTTTATTGGTATGACCTGGATCAAATATAATTAGACGTGATTACATGGTTTAGTGGATAATTAATGCATTTACTTCAATTTTGGCAGATGTCTGTCGCAATTAAAATGATATTGTATGCTGCTGATGCAAAGGAATCTGCACTTGCCCAAGCTGAGGATTACCTCACACAGTTTACAAATGCTGAAACTAAAGCAGAAAATGATGCCTAAGTTTGTCGACTGACAAAGGAGGCCCTTGCTTGTAAAAAGTAAGACTCTTTTCTGGGTCTTCTGGCAAGACAAGCCCATTGCTTCACTTTATCATGAGATGCTAGTGATCTTTAACTTTGCGTCATCTACTAAGTAATAATACCATTCATGAAAAACATTGATTATTCTTTATGTCTACTTTTCTCAGCTAGAAAGATGGCAGAAATTGGGAAAATGACTAATCTAGAATCATCAGCCAAAATACCTAAAATTTACCAATAGCTACATAAAATTTGGATATAAAATCTTGGATTTGGATTTCAAGTCAACCATAATTTCAAATCCAAGATTTTATAAAGCTTAAAAGGTGGTTTGATTTTTGTGCAAATCCAAATCCAAATTTAGTATATAATCCAAAGCTATTATTTGGATTTCAAAAGACCCAAATCTTTATCTTCTCAAATCCATCTATCCAAACACACTATACTGGTATTCTAGACAGTTCATAAGAATTGCCAGTACTATGTTCATGCCCTTTGACTTCTCATTGTATTGCATAATGTTTTTCTTTTTCTGTTTTTTTTTTTCTGTTTTTTTTTTCCCCTTTTTTTGGAGTTTTTATCTATGGCGAAGATTTCATATCCAGTATTGTTGAGACTTGTTTTGCCACAAGCAGCATTTTACTACCTTTGCACTGACTATACTTGTGATTGTCCACAGTAAATTCCTTTAAATTCTGATTTAGTTACCTATTGTAAAGTCTATCCATTTGATGAATGATATAGATAATGGCTACCATATAGTAACAGTACAGAAGTATTTTCTTGTTTTCTAGATTGTGCGACATAATCAACGACATCTCTCCGTGCTTATCATTTTGGTACTTCTTAAGAAGATATAAATGGAGATTACATCGTCTTGCGTTGACTGGAATTCTAGAGGTTTTGGTCTTGGTTTTCCACAGTTGTTTTTGGGTTTTCTTTTGAGACACTGGTTTTGTCTAGTTCTATATTTATGCTTTTCTTTTATTATGCAAAGTTGTCAAATTTATGTTCTTATAAATTTGCCTGTAACTCATGTTGGAAATGAATGTGACCTCTCTGCAAGAATCATTGACATTGTGCCATCCAGGATTCAACCCATATTTGAGACCATTAACCACTTATGTCTTAATTGTTGCAAGCCTTGCATAATTTCCTGAAAGCAAGGGATGCTTTTATGCCAGATGAAAAATAACTTCTACATATCATTACCCTTACATCATATGTATTGTGTATTGTGGTATAAGACCATGGCATCGCCATATAAATATCTCAAATATATACATACCATGAACTTATCTATTACAATTTTTTCATAGGATCAAATGGTTATTGAGCTGAAAAGGCCGAAACACCTAGAAAAACATCCTGAAATTTTGAGTTAAATGAACAAGAGTGATTGACCAAAGTCACTAGTTTTATGCCGATTGATATGGCATGCTTCCATATCTATTTTGTCTTTGGTGTGTTTTTTTTTCATGATTAATATGGAAGGTACGAAAAGTACTAATAATTCCAGCCAAGTTAGCTGTCTCCTTCCAAACTTTTTTGTGCATGCCAGTGTTTGTATTTACTAAAGTGAGGAATCCCACCTTATCATCATCTATGTGAGTATATGCATTATTGAAGGCAATAATCCACTTTATCATCATAAAAAAAAAAAAAAAATTAAAAAAAAAAAAAAGGCAATCTCCAACAACAAAATTACAACTGAGAATAAGCACTCAATAAAAGAAAGTTGGAATTTGACAACTAACATAAAGAAATGAGAATCATTATGCTGGGCAAAAAGCTAAAGCAATCCTAATCGATTGAAAGATTTTAGAGAGAGAACAGGGAAAAGTGTAACCTAGACGATTATATGAAGAAATTATGATCCTTTGTCTTCCTCGACTGATCCTTTATGTATATCAAGACAAAGTTCATTTGACAGCTCATCATGAACAAAATATGATGGTTCTGTAAGGGAAACAGAGGCTCATTTAACAAAGATGTAAGATTTAGTATCTAAATGAGTGAGTTAGGATGGTATTGCAGGCAGGTTTACTGCTGTCAACCAAATGTAATTGTAATCGAACTCAGCCTATTATAAGCTGGAAAACATCTCTCAAAAGACTGAAATGGTGCATCAAATTCATACTCTGCTAAAAAACCTAGAACAACGGATTCGACATGGAAGCCATAGATTTTGATGCATGTGAAGGAAGAAAAGTGATGCATACTTTTGCTAATTACATATAGTAACGTAGAAGCATTCGCCATTTTTTACAAATACTACAGATCGTTTCAAATAAGAAATTCAAAAACCGAATGCTAACCACAAAAAGAAAAACTCTAGTAACAGTGCATCCTTTTCTTCATAAGGAACTAGATTGTGGAAAACATGCTGAGAGCTACAAGGCTCAATATCTATAGTCCTCTTTCTAGGTTGAGTAGACTTCACTCCTCCTGGCCCTGGACTTGTCAGCCTGCAGAACAAGATAAAAGATGAAATAAGGCAGCTCCAGAAAAACATTAGTTATTACTTGCTGATAATGTAATGTTAGTAAACTATCCAATCAGTGGGCAGTTCCCATGCTCTTTCTATATCGCCCAGAGGGGGGGGCTTAATTTACAAATAAACTCTCAAAAGCATAAGTAAACACAACATTCTCCTAATATAATACACTAAATACCTTGTTAATCATATTCTGAAATGCTTCTGTCCCATTATCAGCAATATACTGCTCTGCAGCAGTTAGAATGTCATCTGGCTTACTGAAGATATCCTTCTTCCTAGGGACATACCATATGTTTATAGAATGCTGCGGATTGACAAAGAGAGGTCTCACATAATGCTCGTAAACATATGCAGCACCACTGAAGTAAGGGATGACCAACCAGCAGGTCAAGATTAGCTTTCCATATGGCCAGATGGGAATCCTGCCACAGAAATATAGAAAATTCCAGCACAAGCTAAGTAATCCCTAACAGAGCTCTATGCACAAAAATCACACAGCAGCACTGTTTTTCTTTTTTTGTCCTCGTTGGTATGACTTGAAGCTAGGACATACACACAGCAGCCTTGACCCATTCTTTAGCCCCTAAGCCAAGGCCCAAAAGTTACAAAGACAATATTTTGCAAGTCAGTAGCAACGTTCACCCTAGGTTTTAAATTTAAGCCCTAAGCTATGAGCTTTAATTGCAACGTCGTCTATCATTAAAGTTTTCCAATTTTTGTTGTATTTAACCTTAAATCATATGCTTATCACATTATCACATCATCAAATACTTAATTTGTGATCATATGATAAGCAGTTGAACATAAGGTCAAATATGACAGGGTTTGGGAACATCTTTCCAGTAATTAATCAGACAGCTTAAAGGGTTGAGCTCAAATTACAACTGAGATACCAAAAGGGCCAGATGCTCCAAGTTCAACACCCATATTTTATTTTTTCTTTTTTATCACAAGTAATGAAAATATGGTGCATAGATTTTCTAAGTTTCAATTTCTTTACAAAATAACAAAACAGCAGAGGGGCAATTGCGAGTATTTCACCGGGTTGAATGGCAATTCAAGCATAACGTAAACTCATTGTAATTGAAAGACAGAAGACATTCCAAGCAAAGTCCAAGCATATAGAGTGATACGACAAACTAACCATTCTAGCACTTGAATCTCAAATTAAACATAAGCCATACTCGATGAAATTCCCACCTCTCAACCAATAAAGGACAAGGCAAAAGGAAAACAAGCAAGCTAATTATATTGCTGTCTCACCATTCAAGGACTTTGGCAAAGGTGAGTTCGAATAGGGTGATCAGGGAGTAGAGAACCCAATAAGTAAGCCATTGCTGATCATCAACAGGAGATTTAGTCTCAATTGCCCTAATTGAGGCATATCTGTCGAATAACCCGAACAACACAGATTTATTATAATATTTAACGCTACTCATCACAGAAAATCTAAGCTAACCAAAAAAAGGTGCAAAAAAACAAAACAAAAAGAAAAAGGGGAGAGAAAGAGAGAGAGAGAGAGAGAACAAACGAAAAGAAAAGAAAAGAAGAGAAAAGAAAAAGAGCTAGAATCCCACTTACAGAGGATAAACAAGGCTAACCACAGGCCTGCGAATGAAACCAATGAATAAATTAGGGAAGAAAAAAAGAATCAACAGCTACCACATTATCCTAATAATTTATTTCCCCCTCTTTCTATTTTGAGTTAACAAAGTAAATTGGTAAAGTAGGTAAAATAGCGAAGAAGGAAGACATACCAAGCAAGAATATCAAAATTCGTGAGAAGAACCTTGAAGAAACCAGCAGTCCTAGATCCCATTTCGCTCTCAGATTCCTCAACGCGTTATCTTTGTCTTCTTCCTTACTTCTGGTCTCAAATCACTCTCAACAGCAGCCTAATGAGGGATTGCTTCAGTCTACTTTAAGGTTCTGGAGAGAGAGAGAGTGGAGAGAGAGAGAGAGAGAGTGTGTCTGAGGTGTCGGAAATAAGAGGAGACAAATGCATGAAAAGTATAAGTAAGAAGGAATCCTCCGACTGTTGCAACAAAGTCTGGGGTTGATAATTTCATGATGAGCTGTCTGTCTGAAATTACTCTGAATGGGTAACTACAAGAGAATTCACACAGCTTTTCTATAAATTTTTTTATAATTTAATTAAAAAACATATTTCGAATAAAATTACTTTAGCTCTCTATTTTGACTGCTTTATTTGACAGTTGGTTAATAATTTTTTTTATTTAATAATTAAAAAAATAATTTTAAGTACATTAATATATATTTTTTATTTTTTAAAAATATTTAAATATATTAAAAAAATATAAAAAAACTATTCGACGGTACGCCCTGCGGTAAGAATAGGACGGCATAGTAGCCCCACTCTTCTTAAAATTTTATATTAAATTTTAATTTATCTTTAAAAAATTTTTTACATCTCACTCTATTTTTTTTATTTTATTAAAATAATATTTTTATATTCTTTCTTTATTATTTTTCTCTCACTTCCCTTTATATTCTATTAAAATATAAATTTGGAATCAAAAGAAATCAAAAGAATAATTTAGAATATGTACAGTTGCTCTCCAAATTTGACATCCTTATTTTTTTCCTATAATTTAACTAAGAACCGCATATGAGGAAGCAGATGGAAATGCTCCAAGTTTTACATGGTTTAGGAAGTGAGATGATAAGAGGATTTTGTGAATATTAAATAATTTGTAAATAGTAATGAAATAATTTAAGTTATGATGTTTTATTATATTTTGAAAAAAGAGAGAAAAATTGAATAAAAATATTATAAAGTTAAAATATTGTTAGAATATATTTTTTAATATTATTTTTGTTTTAAAACTTGAAAAATTAATATTTTTTTATTTTGTTTAAAATTTTGAAAAAATTGTGATGATTAGATGAAAAAATTGAATATTTAAAATTAAAAAATGTTGTTTAAGTGATGTTTAGGAAAAAAATTTTTAGATGGGATGAGATCATTTCACTTCCCAAACAAATCCTATAGAGCCATTTTTCATGTGTTACAATTTATGTCAAAACAATCAAAATCTCATTTCCATATTTCTCTTTCAACCATGCCTTTACACTCAAATTTCTTCATTGAAATTGCATAAAACAATCACTTATTCATCTTTACTCATACATTTGTTCTTTTTCCAAGATTTTATTGTATGATTTGGTTCATATTTAAGGGGTTTTCATTTAAAAAAAAAAAAAAAAAAAAGACATCTTAAAAACCGTTGCAATGATAAGGAACCTCGAAGATTTCACAATCGATAAATATCTTTTATACAATTAATTTTCAAATCCAGTGTAAATGCAACTGCAATCATATGAATCATGTAACTCATCGACTTTTAACTAATATAATTAATTATGTAAAAAAAATATCCGAAAACAACCAAATCCGATAATATAACTAATCACATGTTAGTTAGGTGAATGTGTGTAGTATAAGACTTCCTTGTAGCATTTCTCAAAAATTAACGGTCCTATGCTAAGCCAAATCCTCTCTTTTCTTGTACAAGTGTGGCAAATGTGAAAGAAGAGCAAAATGCAAGAATTTCCATTTGCCTTGAGGGTTGAAAATGGATCAATAGACTTGACTTTTCACTAATCAAGTTAGTCTACCCAACTATAACGTTGTTTCTGATTTCTATGCATTGGTAACCAACCACCACCTGTCTTGCCTACACTACACATCAATGATCAAACATCGGCCAATTCACTCGAGGAACCCTACATTAATCACCCTTGTCTATATTGATACATAACCCTCCAAATGGGCATTACCAATTAACTTAGGATTTCCTACAATCTTCTGTCCCAAACATTTTCTACAATTTGAAGAGTGAGATGCAATATGTAGATTCCACAATATTTGATGTTAAGGTCTACACTGTCCATGAACATCATTTAATACCATGTAATCCACATATTGTGTCTTATCTCTCTGAATTGTAGAAAGTGTTTGGATCAGAAGATTGACGAAAATCTTCATCCGCAAAAATTAGGTCACGAAATTCACAGCTTCATATTAGCGAGCAGGAGAAGGTTTAAATGTTCTCGGTGTCACCTTCACCTATAGTACCAGCCTTGGGGTTGCTACTACTAAGTTGAAACCCTTTCCTTACTGTTGGCTGCTCCCCTAGAAGTTCGGATGGCCACAAATCCGCTGGAGTGGGATATCTGGCATGTGGTTTACTCACATTTGAGTTAGGCTTAGATGTCAGTTGGGAAACATCAGACAATGCATAAGCTTGGGGATCCGGATGGATTGGGAGGACAAAGACTGCAGGTGACCCCTGCATTGAGGCTTCTGCAGCATGCAGTTTGAGACAGTCTGCCGGAAGATGTGATGTCAGTTCGGGTTGCGAATATTGATCAGGAGGCAGTGCATTCAGGTCAGGTTTTGACTGGGCAACCCTGGCTTCTAGCTCGCTTTGCAGTTTCTCAATCTGATTTTCTAGGGCAGATTTTTCCTCCCTCAGCTCATTCTTCTCACTGGTCATCTGCTCAAGACAACTTGAATTTAATATAGGCAAAGAAAGCAATTCAACAAATACAGGCTTCTTGTTATTTCATTTTCTAATTAAGTAACAAGCAAAAACAAATAAAAATTCTAAAGCCTACTTGAATGGAAGAAATTATGCTGCTACCATTGTTTAAACTGGAAAACCACAGACATAAGATCAGACTATTTACCATAGCTCAATTAAAGAATATCAAGAGCCTTACATAGTGAGATTCGGAAAAGAGAGATGCATTCTCCTTCTTTAGGCACTCAATCTGGCCTATCAAGTCCTTTAATAGTCGTGTAGCTTCACACAATATAGACGCCTTTCCATTGTTCTGCTGGCTCAGTTCTGCAAGAGAATTTCTTAACATTAGATATGATCCGTCACCATGATCCATCAGCATGTAAAAAATGACCACTGTTTATAAAGTCAACCAAAAAAGTAACAAGATTATAAGATTGATCAATATAAGATTTTGACAGTGGGCTTCTATGAATCTAAAACATTAGTAGGTGGCAGAGCAACATTGCCGTTAAAGGAATAGAGATTACCAAGAACATTGGCCAGGTCAAAAAAAAGCTCATTCAAATGCTCCCGCTTCAATTTCTCCCTCTCTGACTTTTGTATTCTTTTTGGAACTTTACCCTTGTTCCTTTTTCGAGGACAAGCCCTGCACCACAAACAACTTTAAGGAATCCAAACAAGGTTCCCTACCAAATTTTCACCCATATAAAAAATCCCCGTGCAACTGCTTAAATGTACCATAACCTACAAGTCTCAAGAAACAAATTGCTAAGCATTTAGCACCGGTAAGTCACATCAGGGTTATCAAAAACTGCAAACCATTATGATTGATGCATGTAGGAATGCGCCAAAAATTATATGCCCGATTATGTATAAGAATGCAGCCAAGTGTAGCTCAGGTGGGCTTCATCAACAAAACTATCAAGGTACCCATAAATTGAAGGGTCGTGGAAGAAATAAAATGCAAAATAGAAACTGGCAAATACATAAAAAGAAAGAGACAAGGACTGAAGGGTGGTAACAATGATATGGAAAAAAAAAAAAAAAAAAAAAAAAAAAAAAAAAAAAAGAAAAAGGAAAAAGGGCTTCCCTAGATTTCGTAAAGAAACAAAACTGAGCTACAATATGAATCATGGCTTGACATGAAAAGTTGAATACAAAAAGTTTGAAGTAATCCAAAAAGAAATCTAGGCCAACGTAACATCAAATAAACCCCAGTCTAAAAAGAATTCCACACATCTAAACATGATTTGCACTGTAATTTTATTCTTACTTCCTTGACACCAATCATATAGATGTATTCACGGTAAACTACTTCTTCACTATCTACTCTTTTCTATTAAAGCTTCTTTAGAGTTCCATTTTGCTTAACACAAGCTACAAACCTCTCATCTAAAACATGCCTTGAGGATTTCCCTGCAGTATTTGAAGATAAAAAGATAACCCAATCATTTATCAAAATTGTTAATGTCACCTACTAATTGTTCAAGGACTCTAGCGTAAATGGCACCTTCTCGACCCATTAGAATGGGATGGAGGGAGACATCATAGATTCAAGAACCAGTGTAAGAGCTAAAATCTTTATTTCATAGCTTTCATTCTGAGGAGCAGGGGCTTTATGGGAGCACCACAAAGTCAAGTTCTATTGCTTTTACTATAGTAAATTCATGTGTGGTCATTTGTAAGGCATGCCTGTCCCATAGCATCACTCTTCTAAACTCTTTATCCAATTGGGAAGCTATGCATTTTGTACTTAAATCGCATTGTAATCAACAGTATTGACTGTACTTAGCCTCTTGTAAAGCATTCTTTTAAATGGTAACTTCGTGTTTCAGATGCACTAGTTAATACTACAGAAAATCGAGCAATACATGAACTAGATAGTTAAAATGATACTCAACCATTCAACAAACAAATAAGGGTCGTCTATAAGCAATGACCTGTTCATAGACTCCTCCTCCACGACATTAACCTCGTCAACCATTGGACTGTGAACCTCTGAATCCATGCTCATCTCAATTGATTAAACTCCAATAGAGATCCCCTAAAATAACAGATAGTAAAAATTCAAACTCTATCGTCTTATTAACGTGGATAAAAAAAACCGGGAAAAAAAATAGAAAAGGAGACAATCAATTAGTTTTTTTTTTTTTTTTTCTTTTGCCACACCCAACACGAACTCGCTATTCTACAGTAGCCGTATCAAACAATAGTCCGGGAATGAATACTCGTTTATTTTCAAAACGTTGGTTTGGTGTTCCTCAATTTGATCAGATTCTATCTGATTTCCCATGTTGTTCTGAAAAAAAAGGAAAAAACAAACGAACTTTTTATTGCTTGGTTTAGTTAATCAAATGGATGTCCAAGACTTGGGTTAATTCGAATCCTAGATATTCTTGATGAACGAAAAGACCTAAAAAGATTATCACTTTCTCGCACAATTTCTTAGCAACAAACTGGGCATTGATAGAAACCAAAAAATGAAATCACAAACCAAGCCATCAAGTTAAGAAAAAAAAGGAAGTAGGTAAAATAAGCGTTGATCAAACAAAAGGCCAAAAGAGATAATCCTCACCGTTTACACCTATAGCTCCAGATCAAAAAGCCCAGCAACAAGGCGACCACTGAACCGCAAACAATTCTCGTATTCTACAAGCAAACGGTCCCTAACCAAGCTTTTAGACTCCAAAGAAAGAGAAAAGAAAAATAGAAGAACTTCAGAGAGATTAGGAGAGAGAAATCGCAGAATTTAGAAGGAAATTTAGGGCTTTTGGATACAGACAGAGGAAGAGAGAGAGAGAGAGAGAGGGAGAAAACTTCTGAAACAGTGTGGCAGGGAAGAACAAGGCACGAGAGTGCGCGTGTCGAGAAGCTGCCACTTTGTTGAATTGGACCCCGGTCGTGCCCTCTGAGACTGTCCCACGTGACACGATAAACTTAAAATTAAAAGAAAAAGAATTTAAAATAAGAGAAATCACGTTTATAATTTTAAGATGTTTAAGTTCTATTTATTTTTTAAAAAAATAAATAAATATGATATTTATATAAAAAAAATATTTTTTTTAAAATAAAAATATACGAAATTTGTACAATTGAAAATTGTATTCATTACTTTTAAAATAAAAATAATTTTTAAGTCTCGTTTATATTCAAAACTCATCTCAATTCATCTCATCATTATAATTTTTTTAAATTTTTATATAAAATATAATAAATAATTTAATTTTTATTCTACTTTTTACAAATCATCTCAATACACTTCAACTCATCTCTAAATCCAAACGATTCGATACACAAATATTTTTTAGTGGGTTTATAAGTTAACATATAAGCAGTAAAATTCGTTTAATAATAATACTAATATCTCCAAAATTTAAGAACTTCTTAAGGAATTAATTTTTTTAAACATCATGTGAATTATTAATATAAATATTCTTTATTTTTTTTTTCATTTTTACCTATCAAAAGAAATGTTTTAGATATATATATTTTTTTAATTTTTAACTTATTTTGTGATGAAACTTTCTTTAGAAATTCAGTCACAATTCGCATACATCTATTTTTCTATATGATTGTTTGTTTTTAGAAGAAGTTGGTAATTTCACCGTTCAATATTGATTATATTAAGATGAGGATGATTTATTAGAGAAGGTAGAGCGTGTGGCATCCACGAAGGAACACAGTCATCTTGGCTTCTATTACAAGGCTGAAAGGGAGAGAATATGGTATTTTGTATTGTGATTTCTAGGCCAGATTTGATGTCATCAGAGAAGCGTGTGTCATCCACGGGGGCACATTCACAAGCACCTACCAACACATGTTTGTCTTGACCTGCGTTTTATACCTCAACTCTCAACAACTATATCAATGATATCCCTATACCTGTTTTACTATTAAGTTATTTTTATTTTTATATAAAATTTTGAAATATAATATTCTTGCATAGTTTAAAAGAAAATAAATTCAATCAACTAACATAATTATATAATTTAATTTTATAAAATTTGACATTCTTTTATTTTTTGAGTCAATTTTTATAAAATTGAATTTACTTTGAATTAATTTACATGATTATGTTAGTTGATTGAATTTATTTTCTTCTAGATTATGCAAGAATGTCATATTTTAAAATTTTTAATTCAAATTCAAATAGCAAAAGGGAAAAAAAAAAAACATGGATAATAAAACAATAGTAAATGAGATGGGAGAGTGAAATTAGCCAAAGCTATTGTCTCATTTTACTTCCACTTTCAACAATTATATGAAAGTAGCATTATTATTCTCTCTTTTTAGAGTTGTAAATTTGTTGAATAAGTTATTGGAATGAAAAGAGATTGAAACATTTGTTTATGATTTTAAGATAAAATTATAAGTCTTGTCAGAATTTTTTTGACTTTTTATAAAAATGGTTTTGATTTTTTGAGATTTATGTAAAAATAATGAAGTCCAATTATGGCTAGGTTTTTTTGTTATTATCTTGGAGGGGGATGGATATCTATTTTGGGTGAAAATACATTTGTGAAAAAGGACAATGAATCTGAGAAGTGAAGAGATTTCCCAAAATCACAACCATACATGATTAAAGTCTGTATATCTTTCTTTCTTTCTTTCTTTTTTTTTTTTTTTTTTAATAAGTAATAGTATTGATAAAGATAGGCATAGGATAAAGTCTGTATATCTACATAGCATAGACACGTCCAAAATGAAGTATCCAATTAACCTATAAAATATTTTGTTAATTATGTTTCTGATCTTCAGAATCTTGGGTTCTTGAGCAGCCAAGTTGAGACCTGCGAACTTTCATTCTTCCATCCAGTGCAAGAGCCAGCAAATCATATTCCTCTACATACCAGAGCTCGGATACTTCTGCCTGAAATATATTCGAAGGCCAAACGCCACCAAACGGGATTGCATTCAAAAAGTCGGTAAAAGAATTAAATAAAACAGTGTACATAATCACTTGCACAAATATGATATATAAATTTATGTGTCTGAATGGTGTTCAATGTCCATACTTTCAAATCAACTGCCTTTTCAGATAAGTTAGGAAAGGTGCCCACCCACCCAAATGGAAAATATGAGAAATTTAGATAAAGCTGGGGAAGATTTCATATGACTAATCATTGAGGTCATTCTTGAACAAAAAGGGAAAGCAGCTTGGTGATCATAGATAAGTCCATTGAACAATTTGCATCCACGTTATTGTCAACAAGTACCATGAAAAAGTGAATGTATCCGACTCTGAGAAGTTGGTGTGATTTGCCTCTACAGATGCAAAGCGCATTTGAACCTTATATCCACTATCACCAAACTTTTACCTAGAATAAAAGGTACTTGATATAGAGCAATTATCCAAAGCAGACCCTTTACTTCATTTTCCATGACCATTATTTTTTTCAGCAGGGGTCAAAACATTTAGGACCAGCCTACAAGCTTAATTTCAGAAACAGGTCCATAAACTACCAATGATATTGTGCACACTTATTTCAGAAAAGTATTTGCCTTGCCCTCCTAAATATAATCATTATAGTGACTGCTAGAGCATACACTCAAAACCACCAAGAACTTTTGTGTTAACGAGTATCTTAATATATTTCAGAGAAAAATGGGAAACCATACATCTGTAATCCATATTTGTTGCAACCAGACCATGATATACAGAATGGCCCAGATTAATGGTCTTTGAGAATTTTGAAGGCAAGAAAAGGATTCTGAATGGAGTAAAAATACAGAAATTGCACAAGTCACGCACATTAAACTCTTCTATAATGAGCGTCAAGCAAGCCGCCACAAAACTTCGCTTCACACCTTGAGTTGGATGTCTGTTGAGTGGCTCTTCTCGAAGGTTTGTGAGACTTTCAATATGAGGACTTTCAATAACGCACTCCTTGGGAAAAGGTTATGGAGGTACCATAAGGAAGGGGAGTCTTTATGGAAGGCTATTATTAGGATGAAGCATGGGAGTTTGCGAGGGGGTTGGTGTTCTAATGAAGTGAGATATGCACATGGTGTTGGTGTGTGGAAGAATATTAGAAATGGATGGAAGGCTTTTGCTCGTTTTATTAGTTTTGCAGTTGGTGATGGATCTAGGGTCAGTTTTTGGCATGACTTTTGGTGTGGCGATTCAGCTCTTAAGACCATATTACCCTCTCTCTTTCAGTTGGCTATTAATCAGGAGGCCTTGGTGTCTAAGTTGTTGGATTTGAGCCAACCGAAGTGGGTTCTACGTTAGGTATCGGCATAGAGACAAGCCTAAATGGAATGCCCTCCGCTGCGTGTCAGCATTCTCCCTAAAGAAATGATGGCACCCTCACTAGAGCTGAGTGTAACGCCGAGGCTTGAGGGAGATGTAGGGTCTGCCAAAGTGGCACATAATGGATCATCAGGGGGTGACGCATCTCCAGTTCTCGCCGAAGAAATGACAACACCCACATTAGAGGTGGAAATTTGTGGGTTTGCCGCCAACCCAGAACCTCCAATGGTGACCATGGCCTCATCACTCATGATAGAGAGAACCAATTTGTCGGTATCTCTTCAGGCATCTTGTGACAATAACAAGGGTGCTGTTGAGGAGGTACAACATTTGAATGCAGGGGATGGTGTGGAGGAAATTTTGGGCTTGTCGTTGGTGCCTTGCGAGGAGGAATGTTTAGGGCCTGGTATATAGTTGGGAGCTGAGTCTAGGGAAGATGTTGTCCCCTTGATATCTCTTCCTCCGTTAGCTAGTTCATCATCGGATTGGGTTCTGTAAAAGGTTAACGAAATACAGCAGTGTATGGGGATTACATGTGGAGGATTTGACGACCAGTTCACAGCACTACTCACTGCTATTGAGGCGGGTCACCTACTTAAAACGAAATCAAGATTTAAGAATAGAAGGGAGTTAAAGCGTCTTACTTGGGCAATCAACTATGACGCTAAAGGAGGTAGTTCAAGTCGAGGGAGGATTAGAGGGAGGGCTTCAAGCCTTCCTCTGTCTTTGTAGGAAGGGGTGCAGTATTAGTTTCGAGTGTATTATGTAGAATGCAGCTTCTAAGGGAGTTTTGGGTGGTGTCTTAGTTTTGTGGAAACAAGGGGTTTGGGTAGTTTCAGTTGCTTCGCTGCAAGGAGGAGCGTTTTGTCCCAATCGGGCTTGGTGTATATTGGATGGACTTACTGGTCATTAGGGGTACTCTATTATGGGCTAGGTGTCCTCTCTTGTATACTCCCAGTGTACTTGGTTACGCCTATTGATATTAATAAATTTTTACTTATAAAAAAAAATTATTTCTGATTTTTACAGCTTATTGTATTCCTTGAATTTTGGTAATAATGTAGTGGACAGGATGCTTTGGATGAAGACAAGGAGTGGAAAGTTTACTGTACGATCATTATACAAGGCTTTGTCAAGTCAAAATCATACTTCGTTCCCTTGGAATGTATTTGGAAAAGTAGGGTGACGCCTAAGATTGCTTTCTTTGGCCGGACAAAGCATCACTTGGGAAAGTTTTGACGTTGGATAATTTAAGAAAGAGCGGTCTCGTTGTAATGGATTGGTGTTATGTGTAAGAAGAGTGTGGCATCGGTGAATCATCTTTTACTTCATTGCGAGGTAGCAAGGGTGTTATGGGTGGAGATCTTTAATAGAACAGGTATTGCTTGGGTAATGCCCAAACGGGTGGTCGAGTTGCATGTTGGCAAAGATGTAAGGTTAATTGACAAATTGCTGATGTATGGAGGATGATTCCTCTATGTATTATGTGGTGTTTATGGATTGAAAGGAATGGTCGAAGTTTTGAAGATAAGGAGCATTCTCCGGATGAGCTAAGAAGTTTCTTCTTCCATACTTTATTTCTTTGGGCCTCATCTTGTGTTTTTAACAGATCTTGTTTTAATGACTTTCTTGTATCACTTTCTAGCTCCTTAGTTGTGTAACTAGGGGTATGTTGTTTGTATACCTCCTGTGTACTTGGGTTATGCCTATTTACTAATATCAATAAAATGTTATTTTACTTATAAAAAAAGGGTTTGTGAGACTCTTGTAAGATTGAAATTTCGGTTGAATGGGAATGGTCAGATAGAGGTTACCAATCAGACTCTTGAACCAGATCTACAGTGCCTTATAGTTCCAAACTTCACGTATGGATTGGTTGATTACCACAATCAGCAATTTCCTATAATACAAGTTGTCATTCAACTACTGGGAAGACGCTATGAATTAGTCTACGGCGGATCCCCACCTAATTAATCACTTATACTCCGGGCTGCATGTGTGGAGTGAGTCGTGACCTTGAAAGAAGTCAGATATCGCCACAAAGATGCTCAGGCATGCATGACATTCATTTCTGATAAGCATAACAGGAGTGGGCTTTGAAAATTGACTATTGGGTCTATCTACAGTTGCAACCATATAGATAGGCTTCTTTGAAATTGCGTCATAGTCTTAAACTTGCTCCTTAGTTTTATGATCCTTATCAGATAGTTGAAAGAGAGGGTGAAGTCATTAGGCAGGCTCTTCCAGATATTGATTATTCATCCTGTGTTTCATGTTTCATTACTCGAGCAAAAGGTTGGTGACAACTTCAGCATTCAAGAATTTCCTCTGGCCAGCCATTCAAGTGACCAGCTGTTCCCAGTTCCTTTGGCTGTCTTTGAGACCCATGTACTATGTGGAAGAGAGAAAGTGCTTGCACATTGGAGTGGCTTATCATGTGGTTGCAACTTGGGAGACCCTGGGGGACAAGGTCAGGCATGAGGGAGGAATGTTATGGAAAGGGTTGCATGGGAAATCAAGGGAGAAACTTGTGTGCATGGGACTTTAAATGCGGCTTGTGCAGTTTGTTGTTGGATGTGGCTTATCTGAATAAAGGTTCAGATCCTCCTTTATTTGAATTCATGTTGTTAGGCATAGAGTTGTCTCCTAAAGATAACTATGAATAATCATTCAGTTCTAATCGTCTTTATCTTATCTGCTATAGTAACTTTATAAAGTTAAAATGTGCAATTAATAAAGTATCTTGAATCATTTTCCAAAAAGCATTAGCATTTGAGGCCCAGGTTTCTGCTTGAGCTAAGATAATTTTAAAATTCCAATTTCTCCTAAATTTCCATTTTGGTTTCAACTCTTTACATTATTGAAGTACTCCAAGGCTAGATTTGGCCACAATCATTATTTTTGTGATTTTCAGTCAACAGAATCCTTTTGATGAGTGTTTACTTTATATTTCTGTGATCTTGGAATTTTTTCTTTGGGTTTCACAGAAAGGTTGTGAGATATTTGCTAACTGCATCAGGGCATCATCCATGGTATGCGACATTCACAAAGGACCCACCATGACAAACAAGAGAAGGTTGCTTGGTCATACAGTGCAGAGTACATGGTCAAATGTTAGTATTTTTCCAATTACATGAAAAAATTCCATCCAGTCTTATCTTCTAACACAAACTATTGAACTACATGCTACTAAACAAGCAACACCTGTTCAGCTCCAACTATGTAACCAAAAATTTAAACAACAATGTACTACCACAATTGAATATAAAAACATACCTCAAATCCTCGGATTTGATCGTTTAGTCGAGCAACTAGCTTATGGAAGAATTGGACTTCATCTGAAGTTTTATGCAGCTCCTAAATATGACAAAAATCAAGAGAAAATCTTAGAACCAAGCATGTAAAACAAAATAAAGAACATTCAACTCATGTTAACATGTCAAATGAAAAATTCCTTGAGTTCTAATTTGGGAGAGGAGACCAAAAGGCCAGATTTTACAAGACACTCAAATAAAACTTCTTATCGACAGCTAAGTCATGACATGTAATGGTACATATATAATTTGAATTTCAGCCGTTACTTCTGTTTTTTCCTCACATAACATGTTAAAAGAATCACCAGTACACTTAAACTAACTCTTTTTATTCATATATGAACAGAAATGGGCTTATCTTTTGCAAGTTATCTTGCACATGCACTATTTCATTGATGTCTATTGTGATTTGTATAGTATGGCAATGACATGATATACGTGTGTGTGTGTGTGTGTGTTATATATAGATATATATCATAAAACGAGCATTTGTTTCAATATGAGTCTCCTAAATTTAGTGCCAAAAGTCACTTATTAACTTCTGAGACAACAAAGGTATGTATTTTCAGTTGGCTGGAATTGCCACCTTTCAAAAATTGCAAGTGATGCCATTGGCCAAGTAGTATATTGATCTCAACATGACAGAAAAAGTCTAGATAGAAAAATGTGCATTACCATTGGTGATGCTTTAGGGTGTCCTAGAAGCCTTGCAAATGATGTGTGAAGAATAGCAGCATCATACTGTGGCAAGAGAAGACTGCAGATGAGCACATGAATGATAGTAACCACAAACTCTTCATTTTTTATATCACCATGCAACTTGAGGATAAGCCATCAAGTTTGAATCTACCAATGCTATGGAATAAGGAACCAAATAATGCCAGGAAATGATAGATAGGACCCACCAAACAGCAACGAGTCCTAAAATTGAATATATCACCACTATTTTAAAACTAAACTATTTATTTAAAAAATTGTTAAATTAAATCAACATTATTGGACACACATTATCATTGTATTATGCAAAAACACTAGGTGGTGGTTGACCTGAAAAAGGTTTTCCTTCAGGGAGGTGATAGAGAAAATTATGCTTTCCGGAAAGGAGCCTCGAATGACATTTTCAAGTTTTCAGAATTTGAATTCCCTGCTATTTTTCAGGATCCTCTCTCTCTCTCTCTCTCTCTCTCTATATATATATATATATATATATATATATGTATATCTGTGTGTGTGTGTGTGTGTGTTTCCAAATGAATATTTAAAAAAGAAAAGAAAAGAAAAACTCAAGCCGATGGGGAGTATACAAAGGAGCCCACAAAAAGACAGTTCAAACTTCTTCCAAGAAAGCGAAATGTAAAAATTTATAGACAGGCCACATCAAACTTCTAGGAGGCCTGACCAGCATCCAAAGCATTTGCTAGCCATTAAGACCATGAAATAAGAGGTCCTATGACGCTGCATCACTCACACAGCAATTACAATCGTCCGTCAATATATTACAGCCAATGACCTTGTAAAACTATCCAATATTAGGTGTTGAGACCTCAATCAGCCAGTCATACCTCAAACCATTGATTTCCTTCTAAGAATTGAGCAGGACATTTAGAGATTCATATGGTGCTTACAAGTTGCTTTTGTGGCGCGTGTGGAAGTGCAGTCCTCAAATTGGCACGAATGGTTAAGGGATCGGTCCCAGAGATTACCTAAGTCAAATTAAGGATAAACCATTACAACAAAATATACTAACAAAAAAAAAAAAACGTTACAACAAAATAAACATTACTACTGTATTCTTAGAAAAATATTTCAGTGCAATGAGGTAACAATCACCCACTTACAGGAACAGAAGGCTTGTAAGATTAAAATTTGAGGTTCATATTTAAGAGCATGAATGATAGATAAAGTTATGGTCAAGACATGAAAAATTGATACAGCTTCATTGCAACTCATATTTAGATAGACATGAATTATCATAAAACAGATCATATAAAACTCAGAGAAAGCAACCTGCCAGCACCCCAAAAGCACACCAGTTGAAGTTAAAACCACCCTATCTAAAACAATTTTTAAAGGGCAGAGAGCATCTGCAACAGTGTGAACAGCCCTTGCTTCCACTTCTATCTGAGAAAACCAAAAGAGGCAGAGGAATTAACTCAATACTCCTACAAGAAGAATTAACTACACGTTAAATCGCTCTAAAAGGCAGTTTACCTCATCTTCAGTAGCAGGAACAGGTGCAATATGATGTGAGGCATGGAACATGCTAAAGTGGTACAAACTGGAATTCTGAAACCAGATTGCTGATCAAACAATAAATGAGAAGGACACCAAAACAAGGAAACAAATAAACAAACCATAATTTGCAAAAAATCATGAAAATAGCAAACTACTCCATGTTATCATGGTTTAAAAGCAATGATTAACAAAGAGACCACAACTCAAGCGTCAAAAGACAGAAATGTGAAAAATTTGTAAGTTGGCAGTTTACCTTTGTCAAAGTATGAACTAAATATATGCTTTACAGCCTCCCTGTGCCAAGAAAACATGTATTGATTTAAAAAGGAAAGAGAAGAAAATTACTTGGCAAAAACTCCAAGGAGATTAAGATGCTAACATAAAAACTAATTACAACTGTAATATTCAGAAATGATATTTAATAATTTTTTCCCAACAGTTACAGTATCATAATCATATGCACTTTGTGTTATTATGAAGGTTAAACTGATCCTTTGCATTCAGAACCATCAGAGCTGCAACAAATTAGTCTCATAAAAGGGTTAAAACCCATATTTGAACAATCCAATTTTGCATGCCCGGGAGTTGGATTCATTATCTGATGAGTTTTGAGATTAATATCGAAAAATTCATCAGGATTGGATGAATTCTAACCATATAATTCTCATTCCTTTCCTATAATATCATAGATGAACGAAAACCAATCAAGAAATTTGCAGGGAAAAGAACTACGCAAATCAGATGGCCACAATTCATAAGATCATTCACATTTTCTGCATGGTTAATCCCATGAATGGGATGCATCAACTATTAGGCCACAATGTTAGCAATTAGACTACTTATCCAAACAAAAAATTTCGTAATTAGAAAATAAATCCATTCAGTTATGATGATTTTTCCCTGAAAGATGTAACTCCTAATTATGGTAGATTGGAAGGTGGTCAAACCCTTTCTATAACTAACCAACAAAGGATGACAGGCGAAGATGTTGATCAACAGCAGGCTCCCTTATTAGCTCTTGGTTTCTGCTTTAAGAACTCCTGGGCCAAGAAGCATTCTATCTCTATAACCGGTCATATGTTAGAGGCCACCTTAATATAACCAAAAATGAAAAAGAAATCGACATGATTGGATAAGTTTAGCATCTCAACTTCTATGCATGTTGGGGGAGCCTTAAGAATGTTCCAAAATCATTCAAGTGAGACTGTTAGGTTCTCATCATGCTGATTTCTTATGTTGCTTGCTTTCTCACTGTTTTCACTATCTTGCCACACGTAGAGGAGAGGTTACTGTTGGATATTGCCTTTAGGTTTAGTTTCTAACATTTCTTCTATGATTTTCTTGGCTGACAAACCAGTAATATATAAATTAAAGATGGAAGGAAATACAACAAATTGTAACAGCAGAGATTATGAAGTAAAAAATGCTTACGAGATGGGCAACGAGTATTTTGTGCTCAGATACAAAACAGTGGCCCGAACGGGAGGGTTTGCTGCCTATATACACATAGAGAGAGAGACAACAGGCATGCCATCAGTTGCCACTCAATAAAACAAGAAATTATTTGTGCGGACTTGGTAAATAATCAGAGAAACAACTTAATAATTGGCACATACTTTAAGTACAGGTGTTACCGATCCATCCTTCAAAGTGAAAATATCCGAAAGTGACAAGGACTGAGATGTTTCACCATGTTTAAGAAAAGCCGCCCCCTTCTCATCCAAATCCCTCTCCATCTTATCGTACAATTTCGACCTTTGCTCTACACTCAAAGAAACAGAACCAGGTGTAAGTTTCTCCCGAGTTAGCAGGGAGCTCCTACTTTTATTGTGCATCCCATCTGATACTCCGCAAGTAATTATGATTGAAAGCGATATATTACTGAATAAAAACCAATTTCCCATAGTTTCAAAGAAAAAAAAAAAAAAAAAAAACCAATTTCCCACTTGGGTTTGAGTAATCATGGTTGAAAGAATTTGATTTTCTAATTTGGAAAAATGCCACAGACAGTGAATTCAACTGTAAGGTTCCCCAAAAACGGAACAAGAGAAAAAGAACAGTAGTAAAGATAACTGTTACCTGAAGGAGGAGGAGGAGGAGGAGGAGGAGAGGTTGGGGGTTGATAAGGAGCGGAGTTGTGGAGGGCCATTTGGAAGAGAGAGTAGAAAAGGAAGAAGGAGGTGAACCAGATCAAAGCTACGGTTTTTGAATGGCTCCACCGACTCCAATTCGGACCCCTCGGCGTCACCATTCTCTCAGATTATTTATACTGTTATTTTGACATTCATAAACACATGAAAACGTTGGATCAAAGTCCAGACGACGACCATGATGTCGTTTCCATGAAGTTAAATCGGATTGCATCAATACTAATGTACGGTGTACCTACTTCCATCAAAAGTCTCAATTTAATACAACTTATATAGACGGGAATAGTATCTTCTCCGTTTGACTTGAAAGTATAAAACACTCTACTTACCATTTCTCTACGATGTTAAAAGAGCAACCTTGTGGTATAGATTTTAGGGTGTAAACAAAATTTAGAAAATCGGTTGAACTGACCGTCCGGTTTGTAATCGGTCTCATATTGGTTCTTAAGAATCGAAGTTAGATCAAAATCGATTTGATATCAATTTTCATATTTCGAAAACCAATTTGAATCAAACTAGATAAGTATATATATATATATATATTTTAATTTTTTAAAATATATATATTTTAATTTTTTAAAATATATATAAAAAATATTTTATATAATTTTTTATATTATATTATATACTAAATTACTAATTAATATAATACAAAACTAATTTTATAAATTTTAATATAACAGTTGATATAACATATAATTTTAATCTTAAAACATAAAATTAATATAATATAAAATCTTAATCTTGAACATGAACATTTATATTAAGTTACTAATATAAACTTACTTTTGAGGAGAACAAGCATTAGAGGAATCGGTATTCAAGTCTCAACTTATGTAGTGCCGCTCGTGTAAATAGTAAATCGAAAAAATCGTATCGGAACAGATTGAAATTGAAAAAATCGAAAGTTCCAATTAAGGTGATAAATTAATCTGTATCAATTCTTAAATTTTCAAAATCGATGTATATCAGTTCGGTTATAAAATTTGTCTAAAATCGAATCAGACTGAATAATACACCTCTAATAGATTTTGTTGCAATCATTTTACCAAAATGCCCTACTATAAATCCTTTGGACTAAAATAATGTTGCTACATATCACATTGGACCAAAAAATCATCTAAAGATTTCAGGTTAAACTAAAATGCCTCTTACAAATAAAAATGGACAATAAGTAACTTTATAACGGTTAAATCAAACCAGATCTTCCAAAAGTAATCAGATAATTTAAATCAAACCAACTAGATGCACGATAATACTATTGTAAGAGTATCTTTATTAGTTTGGCCAAAGTCTAATGATAGCTAAATTTTAGTCAATATGTGCCAAAAAACCACCAGATTGGATTGGACATCTCTATAAAATTTTGGACTTATACTACAGTGATTCTCCAAATTTGTAGGTAAACAATAGGTTAGCCAAACATTAAAATATTCAATTCTCACTCCTCTCACAAAATATGTAGGTATTTTTTGCAATTAAGAAATTTGGTTCGATTTATTATTATTAAATATAAAATGTGATAAAAATAAATTAATTAGTTAATATTAATTAGAATATTAATTATTAGGTTAATTATTATGATAAGTTAATTATAATATAATTATTATTAATATTAATTTAATATAATTATTATTAATATTAACATTTAATGTTAATTTAATATTTAATAAATGTAATAAATATTAATTTAATTTAATTAGAATATAATTATTATTAATATTAAATTGGTAGAATTATAAAATGTGATACAAATAAATTCAATAAAAAAATTATTAAATTAATAATATTTTATTATTATATAGAGAGTAAATGGCTAATCCAATGTGGAGATTGAATTTAAATGAAATAGATAAATGTAAAAAACTGTGATATTGGTTAAATTTTGAAGATGAATTTGACCAAGTCAATGAGGATGCTCTAAGTCGATGAAAGCCAGTGGCGACATCGCGGGCCTTCAACCCAAGGCAACACTGTGAGTTTGAGAACCAAAGACACTGTCATAGGTCTGGGCAAGCGTTTTTCGTGAAGAGCATAAGAAGAAGAATAAGAGATGAAAGAACGAAGAATAAGAAGAGGAGAAGTGGAAATGGTTAGGTTTGGAAAGTAAGTTGAGATTAGATTTGAAAATTGAATAAAATATTGTTTGAATATTATTTTTTAATATTATTATTATTTTGAAATTTGAAAAAATTGAATTGTTTATTGTATTTTATATAAAATTTTATTAAAATTATAATGATAAGATAAGATGATATGGATAGTTTCGTTTGATTACGCAGTTCAGATCAGATGAGATGAGATGTATTGTTGAAAGTTGAATAAAATATCGTTAAAATATAATTTTATAATATAATTTTTATTTTAAAATTTGAAAAAATTAGATTATTTATTATATTTTATATGAAAATTTAAAAAAATTATAATAATAAAATAAGATGAGATGAGATATTTTACGTATCCAAATCCGGCCTAACTCACAATCCAAACCGAGAGGATAGGTGGGTAGAGTTTTTGAAAGTTAGAGGCTCATGTGAGTCCTAGTCCAGTTGTGTTTAATTTTATAAGCTCCTGGATTTAAATTATTCATACAGCCCAAATTTTAAAAGGTGTATTTGTTTTTAATCTTTTTTTAAAGAAAGAATAATACTTATTTCCATATTGTTCCCCAAAAAAAATGTATTTTTTCTAAAGATGAAAAAACATTGTTAGAAAATTCTTAAAATTATAATAGCATTTCTATACAATATTATTATTCCAAAAAATAAAAATCATTTATATATTACTTTCTAACAAGAAGTTTAAGGAAAAAGAATAGTTCTATTTGTTTTTATATTATTTCTATAAAATTTTAAAAAAATATTATTATTTTGATGCTTTATATTGAAATAATAATATTTAAACTTATAGTAGTTAGAAAATTTGATGTACTAAAATAATAATAACTGATTTCATATTGTATCTTAAAGAATTTTAAGAAATATATTTAACATTTATTTCATGTTATTTTTGTTTACTAAAAAGAGTATAATATTATTTCTGAAAAATATTTTTTTCTACAAAACAAATTACAAATGTAGTAACTAGAAGTACAAATACTAAGGTATCTTTGGTAAATGAAATTGAGAAGAAAAATTCTCAAAACTTCTCACAATTTTCTTCTCAAATATCGATCAAATATAAAACACTTTTCGATTACAAATCTTTAATTTTTTTATCTAATTATTACAATTTTTACAAATTTCAAAATAAAACATAAAAATCAATATAATTTTTTCAAACTTCAAAATAAAATATAAAAATCAATACAACTTTTTTAAATTTCAAAACATAAATAATATTAAAAATTATAGTTAAACAAAATTTTCACTTTATAATATTTTTATTTAATTTATTCTCTCTTATTTTCTAAAACCAAATATAACATCTTAATTTAAATAATTTTATTATTATTTATAAAATTTTGATAGACTCTAAATATAAAAAACCAGCCCCAAGTGACCCACAAACCAAGATGGTGATGTCATTCATAATTTGATAAGCATTGAGACTTACCTCATCAGAGCTGCCATGTCAAAGTTAGAGGAAGATTTGATGGTGCGAGCCTCCCAGCTACTCTTCTTGTCTTTGTTCTGCATGGTGATGAAATGTTATGAAATAAGATGTTATAAGATCGTTTTTCTATCTAAACCAACTCTATATCTTTAAAATAATATTTTGAATATCGTATCAGTGGTTGTTTCAATCGAGGCATTAAAATGAAATATTTCGATATTAATATCGTTTTAGATATTGTTTCGGAATAATCTATATATTAATAAATTATATATATATATTATATTCTAAAATAATAGTCTATATACAAATAAATTATATATATATTATAAATAGTCTGATTTGAATTCGGAATAAAAAAATGAGTTTGCAGCTTGAAAAAAAAAAATAAAAAATATAAGTCGAAATATAAGTCAGTACGGATTGAAACGGTCGAAATTCTGATCGGTATAAAATTATACCCTTTTTTATACCGATTACACCACAAAAAGATATATTTCAACCATACCAACCGGCATCCTACGAAATTCAAAACTTTACTTTAAAATATACTTGAACAACATCTCTTTTTTTTTTTTTCAAAACCTTCCACGTGTCCTTCCACTAATTAATTGAAATAGAGATTATCCTTATCCATCTTATTACAACCAACAAAAGATTGAGATTATGATTTTCTACAATTTTCTATCACAAACATTTTATAATTTAAAGAGATATAAATTATATATGTACAAGATCCCACAATTTCTAATATATATAAGTACTAAAATCCACATGACTTAGTCCTCGAACAATATATTATTGGAACCACCTCCTATATATGTTTATTTGCCTTTAAATTTTAAATTATAGAAAACACTTGAAATAAAAAAATTACTTGAAATCATCATCGAAAGAAGGGAACATCAAATTACATATAATTAAGATCAAGATTCAAGAGAAAGGGAGTACTGAAGAATAATCAGGATCCTTGATAGAAATTACCTTATTTAATTCGTTAATACAACAAAGGAATTAAAGAAATTAAAAGGGAAATAAAATTAAATATATGAACAAATTGGCCAGCCGAAGCTGATCATGTGCAATCATGAATTGTACTTGTGGCCTGCTTGATGAAAAAAATCCAGTCCCTTATCCTAATCTGAATGCATGCATATATAATTAGTGAAATTTCAAAGTCAAGGCCATGCCGCCAGGGCCAAATTTCAAAGTCGTCTTCATGCATGCATATATATATATATATATATATTAATGATGTGTGAGGTTCGCATGCAGCTCCCCTAGCTAGTCTTTATATATATGTGGATCTGACATGAACACATAGCTGAGGCTCACTTGCGGCCAATTGCATGGATCTCAACTCTTATATATTGATTGTATTGGTAGATCGACCATCTATGGATGCCATGACGGAGCTTGTGTCGATGAAAATGACCGAAATAATTGATGAGTCATTTTCAGTCTTCAGAAGAAAAAAACTAAAAAGTTGAAAAACTAATCCCGGTTTGGATTAGAAACTCACCTCAATTTATTTTATCTTATTATTATAATTTTTTTAAATTTTCACACAATAAATAATTTAAAATTTTCAAATCTCAAAACAATAATAATATTAAAAAATAATATTTTAAATTAGCGTTTGCACGTTAATGATAGAAATTGTGATTCATTTGTGAAAAAAATGTAGTTTTATCATTCCAATATTAAATTTGAAAAGATTGATGAGATATGAACATATTTAGATGTTGGTGCAAATGGGGCTGCAAAAGAAGATAATAGTGAGTGAAAATAGTTTGCTTCAATGTGCATTACAATGTCATTCTCTTTAAAATAAAGTTTGGATCTACTAATAATGGTATGCACATGTTTACTATCGAATTTGGTTTCAAGATACAAAAAAACTCAAAAGAAATCTATTTATCTAACTGTGTTATGCACAAACGAAATTAGATTCAAATACCATTAGATTTTGTTATTCCACTAAGATATGAAAAATTTATTTTCTGCAGAATGAACAGATCTTAATGACAAGTTTTCAACCAATGAAATATTTTTAGAAGAGAAGGAACTTCGAAATTGGCTTCTATTCCACAATAAATTTGGAGGCTATAAGGTCTATTTATAGATGACTAAATGATGCAATAAAAAACTGACTTTTTTGTTTTACTAATATAAGTTATGAATAGGTACACATATCTTGCACTTGTTGCTAAGGTCCATTTGGATAGTAAAAGTGTTTCATCTCATCTCATAATTATAATTTTTCTAAATTTATATAGAAAATATAATAAATAATTCAATATTTTCAAATCACAAAATAATAATAATATTATAAAATAATATTATAATATTATTTTATTTAACTTTTAATTTTCATTTAAAATAATCTCATCATCCAAACCTCACCTAATGACACCACCTTGGATATGGACATGGTCCAATGGTCACTAGAGCCTCAACCAAATGGTTGGCACTGGCTCGACCTTTGTAGGGGGTACGCCCACCCACTAGCCATTTCACACAATAAACCTTAAAATAAATGTACCTTATTGTGTTTCAAGCCTGTTCCCACTTGATCAATTCGAGCATTCTACACCGCTGAGCCAATTATCTACTTTAACTTGTAATGTAAATCCAATTTATTATAACCATAACCAATACCTTATAAATTACCCACAATTTCTCTCTTTCCAAAATAATTTATAACTTCCAAAACAAATTCCAAAATATTAATAATAATAATAATAAATATAAAATATATAATTATTTTAAAAATATTTCTAACAGTCCCCTACCATTTTCAAAATACATCCCAGTTAGAGTAGGAAAATTTATACATAAATAAATATGTCTTTTGGACTTGAACATTCACATAGTAAAGACATATCAAAACTAATTGAGAAAACATAATAGACATGCTTTGAAGTAGCCATCCTATATGATTAGCTTGATATATCTCACTTATAAACCTTCTTCTCTTTGGGCAATTCGAAAAAGCTGATACGTGGATTGACCTTGTATTTATATCTTGGCTTAATGAGTACTCTAAAGACAAAGTCTAATTAGCACAGTAGGTGGCAACATCTCCGGTACTCATATAGGTAGACTTATCAAAAGTGACCGTAACTAAACACTTTAACAAAATTCTGTTATAAGTCTGTTAAAAGCTTATTGCTTAGTCTCCCGTATTCATTATAGTACCAATCACTTCAAATATTGGGATGATAAATTGGTTTAAAAACTAATTTTAATATCTTAGTGCTTGCAAACAACAAACATATAATGTACTTTGCTAATTGAACTCAAGTCTTAATATGTTCAAGAGTTGAATTGAATTTCAATTATAGGTGATTTTATTGTATAGGATTTAGACTCACCCCCTTTGATGTCTTCCACATCAATTTCCTTACAAGTTTTTTAGTTAATGAATATGCCAATTCCGGCAAGATCTCGTAAAATCAACTGTAATTATTCCATCTGTGAGTAATTTTCTTATATAGCTCTATATCTTCATCCAATAAGCCTAGACTTGCCATTAGGCCTGTGATAGTGCAACCTAACTCTCACAATACAAAGATATTGGTGATATTTTTCAGATACCATAAAATGCATCGTACAAGTATTCAATTAACTTGCTTCTTTGATTGCATTATATAAATATAGTACTATATAGAGAAATCATATATAAAAGTCACAATTGTTTTTTTGCATGCATATTCTACATTTATCTACTATATCTTTCACTTATTCTTAAATTATTTGGGTTTCTACCATTAACATGTTCTAAACAACAATGCCGCAAATAATATAAATTAAACATGTAAGCAAAATTATTAACTTAATTATTAATTTAGAGTTTGACAATGCCTTTATTCAAATATTCATTCCCATAAAAGTACCCCTTTTGGTTAGCACAAATTTATTTGATTCAAGAATCAATTTAAATCCAAATTTATTCAGAAGACTACCAGATATAAGATTTTTTTTTTTCTAACTTCTAGTACATTAGGGCTGGGCTCCGACTCCAACGGAGTCGGAGTGCTCGTTTCGGACCTCCGACTCCGACAAGAGTCGGAGCCAAATTGGAGCTCTGACTCCGACTCCGATCGGAGGTCGGAGCTTCGACATCCTATCGGAGCTCCGACATAAGATCGGAGCTCGACGTGGCGCTCGAGCGGAACTCTTTCAGAGAGGTTCGCTTGACTTCAGCTCGACATGTCGCTCGAGCGAACCTCTCTGGAAGAGGTTTGCTCGACTTTCGCTCGACATGTCGCTCGAGTAGAACTCTTCCAGAGAGGTTCGCTCGACTTTCGCTCGACATGTCGCTCGAGCCAATGTTCAATACAACGTGTGCTCGACTTGCGCTGGACACCTCGCTCGAGCGCAAGTGTACAGTAAAAAAAATTTCGGAGTCGGAATCGGAGCTTCTTGGAGCTCCGACTCCGACTCCGACTCTAAATACATATTCGGAGCTACTCCGAATTCTGACTCCGAATTCCGATTCGTCGGAGTCAGAATCGGAGCGGAAGTCGGACGGAGTCGGAATTTTTGAAATTTTGCACACCCCTATAGTACATGATACACATCCTTAAAAGTAAGAACTTTTTTGAAGGTAAAATCCATATTTATGTCCTTTTGCCTCTAGAATTCCCAATGTAAAGAATATGACCATCTTTCATTGGCCCATACCTCTTGAACAGGCTGTTGTCTTTATAGACATGTCTTGTTGCTTTTGTGTCAATCCATTAGGAATTATTTGTTGTGAAAATGTTGATCCTAGAGACCATGGTCTCAAAATTCTCTCCAGAACCATACTTTTGTTGTTTCTTTTTGGAAAAATGAAAATCTCCTTTGCAATGACCTCGTTTTCACAATGGAAGCAGCTTACTTACATATTCTTCTTATCTTTATTGTGAAAGTGATCTTGTCTACTTCTAAAATTGTTGTATCTCTTTTGGTTTCCATACAAGAACTCATTAGGTTGTCCGAGTTTGTGGGTCTTACCTTCCTTTACCACGCGTATATTGGAGGTCAAAAAGTCATGCTCATCATTAGTGTAACTAAGCCTAATTTCTTCTTCTATACGAAAATCTAGCCGAACTCTTCTAAAGACAATTACTCCTTAATCTGTTTCGAATTTCTTTTCTAGTCTTTCTATAATAGAGGAAGTTTATAGATAAGTGATGAAACTGATAGAGAATCATCCATCTTCATATTATGTTAAGTAAATTGATCCCGAATATACATAATTTCATCTAACTGTTCAACATCAAGCTTAGACTTTATCATTTTATAACTGAAAAATTTGGTAGCCAAAATCTTTTTACTTGCAACATTTTCTAAAAGATACTTAGCTTCAAATGTGTCTCACATATCCTTGGTGGTTGCTTTATTGTGGTATGCATCTAGCAGTGTATCAGACATCGCATTGCAAATATTTATTTGTAGATGTAGTTATATTTTTCCCATTTTATCATTGCCCTACTTTGAGCAATTGTCTCTCCTCATTTACAGAAGGTTTAGAAGTGGTTAGAACATACACTACTTTTAGATTGGCTAAAAGGAAGTGCATTTTCTTTTGTCAGTATAAAAAAATTAGCTCTTTCAAAGCATTAGGGTTTTACAAAATCCACAACAAACTCTCTCTAACTATGCACCATTAGTAATCAATTATTGTCTTAAGAATGTTGGTACAAAGGGGGCTACTAAAGAAGAGAACAGTGTGAGAAAAGAATTTGCTTCAATGCGCATTACATTGTCACTTTCTTTAAGACAATATTCGTCCTCATCGATAACGGTATGCACACGAATTACTAGCAAATTTGCCTCTAAGATCATACAATAAAACCTAAATTAAGGGGATGATGGAAATAGTTTTGGTCTCATCCCATCTTATCTCATCCCATCTCATTTCCTTCTTAAACATCACTCAAACACAAACACTTTTAAATTAATCATTACAACCTTTTCAAATCCCAAAATAAAAATTATATTAAAAAAATTATATTCTAACAATATTTTAGTTTTATAATATTTTTTATTCAACTTTTTCTCTCTCCTTTCGCAAAACCCTATAAAACACTAACTCATACTATCTCACTACTATTCACAAACCATCTTACTACTATTCATAAAATTTTTATCTCATCTTATTCCCCAAGCATCCCCTAAGTCTATTTGTCTAACTGCGTTATGTATAAACATAATTAGACTTGAATACCCTCAAATTTTGTTATTCTACCAAGAGATTAGAAAAAATGTTTTATGTAGAATGAACAGATTATAATTACAAGTTTTAAATAAATGAAATACCTTTGAGAGAGAGAGAATTATTTCAAAATTGGCTTCTATTCCATAATAAAATTGCAGGCCATGGAATCATTTTATAGATGATCATGAATGGATGTCAATGAAAAGATATGAATTTTCGTTTGACTAAAAGAAGTTCTGAATAGGTACATATCCTACTCTTGTTGCCAAATGACATAGCTCACCTTGGACATGGTCCAATGATCAGTACCACCGCCTCTAGCAAATAGTAGCTGGCACCGGTAACACAATAAGTAAAATAGATGTATTTCTTTCTTGTTTGCATTTTGTTTATATCAATAGCCTGCACTAATTTATATTAATGTATTTGTTAACATCATGCTTCGTACGCCTTTGGGCTGGATTCCAACAACTCAGGTTTTGAGTTTTTCACCTACATACTTAAGAAAACACAGAGAATGGAGAGCCTTGGTGGAGGCCAGGGAGTCTCCGATACTAAAATTAGTATATCTCCTTAGTAAATCGTGCGTGAGCTTAGAGGAATTAGAGAGAGTTCTTTGTACCTGAGAATTGACTTTTATACTAGGTTTCTGGTGAGGACAGCTCATCGCTGACTTTGAAGAGCCTATCTCCTCTGTACTGTTAATTTAGTCAGAATCCTTTAATGCATCGTGGCTTCTGGGGTGGCGTCATTTATGCGGGGTGGAGTCCGAGGAGTGACGTCATTAATGTGGCTTAACTACCTTACTCACTTTACCCTGTGGACGTTCCCTATTATGCCTCTCCATACCTGTTATAAGGAGATCGAGCATTCTTTATATTTTTCGCCCACCTGCCTGTGCAAGTTCCTGAGGGTAGGATGTTATTGGGTGGTGTCAGGGTGGCGAGTCTCATTTGCCCCTACCATTCACTTTCCCTACTCGTGGGTTGCTTCGTGAGTAGATTTTGCTCGTGTGCCGAGCACTCTGCAAAGGCCCACTGACTCTTTTTAGAAGAGGGTCGTTGGGCTTGGTAAGACTCTCTAATTTATTTTCCCAGTGGTCCATCGTAGACTTGCTTTAAGGGTCGATAGGAGGGAAAACCCCCATAGAGTACCTATTTCTAGTAAATTGCATGCATATATGTCCGGCCATGACAAACACATATATCTTGATCCCCGACATGCCCATGCACTATATACCCAATAAAGCACGTTGAAACATGCACCCACCCACCCACGCACAAGATATTTTGGCTGAATGTGCTAGCTAGCTAGCCATGGTGGGTCTGTCTCTTGGCCTGATTGATTTCATCCTAACAACCAACTTGTATGAATGCTGAATGCCACTGGGCAGGCGCGCACATGCTCTTGTAACGACTATACCTATATATCAACCAAAAAAGCAGTGAGATTAGTAGATTTCATGGGCCCAAGACCACGAATCAAAGAGGGAATTAAGAGATTTTAAAGGGCCAAATGAATAGAATCTGATATTATTGATCCTAGTTAATCAACTTTTTTTTTATTTGTTTCCCCCCTCTTATCCAATATTGCTATAAGGACTTGTTTTGTTATCACCTGCTGCCACAAGATCGAATCTATAGATGGTCTAATCATGCATGCTTTTTTTGGGGTACAAGATCGATCATTTTCCTGCAGCCAGGGGACCGCTTGGTGCTATGATATGGGGTTCATATCCATGTGCAACATGTGTTCAACCAGGATTGTTTCTATTTAATTTGCGATGATGCATGGTATTACATCATTTTCATTTACATGGTGTCATGAAGAAATTTCATATATAGAATTGAGAGAGATGATCACCAAGATCAATATATATACGTATTATTGGTGTATGAAATAATATTGAAGTAATATCTGATAATTGGTGAATTTTTTATATGCCAAATATTTATTTATGATTAGGACACGTACGTCCCCAAAGTCAATGGACCAATGGACCAATTAATAGATATGAAGACGGGTCAATTACTAGTACTGTGATTATAAATGACATCCATATATATTTTCTCCTCTATATATACCTAATTGTCAGATACTTATAAATTATTTGATTAATTCGAATTGTACGTACTGATCCTAACCAAATTTTTACAGCTCCAATTCATAATATATATATATATATATTATATATATATAAAATGAAAAATGATACCTGCAGTCGTGAGTATATAAACGTCATGTAATCACTTTTAAAAAAAATAAATAAATATAAGATTCACATAAAAAAATTAATTTTTAAATAGTAGACTCTACTATTTTTCAAAATAACTGTACGTTATTTGTACATTTCACGACTACATATAATATTATTCTTATATAATATATATATATATATATATATATATGGCGAATCATGTAGTACTACTTAATCTCCTAGCTAGCTAACGCCCTTTTTTATATATCATGCATGCATGTTAATTAGTTAAAAGAGTAGTAAAATGATTTGATGGCTACAGAAACTTTCAACTTATAAATTGGCTGGTTGGGAGAGTATAAAAGTAGATCAGATAAGCACGAGATGATCATCGAGGAATCATGCACATCAATGAATATTATTTGAAGTTTTGCATTGTGTTGGGGGACGATTAATTAGAGATCAGGACAAGATCAATATAATAATGCTATCTACCTCTACATATATATATATATATATATATGTCATATCGCAACATTAATATTCGTGATATGCATGGCTATAAAGATTATGAGTAGTAGTACTTTTGGTTCAAAAGGAATTTTTAATATATATATATATATATAATATATATATAGCAGCTAGACATGATGATGATCGATATTGATGACGATGCTGATGTGACTTGGCATCCCTTTTTAATTCCTTCGTCTAACTTCTGGAAATCAGCGTAACTCTATAATTATAACCTGCTAGATAGATGCAGGCAGGTATAAAAATTTCATGTAGAGATATATATATATATATATATATATATATATATGTAAGCACCTGTGTTACGGTGTACGTATATACGTACTACTTTTTTCTGACCCTCTTTAATTAATTAATTGCATGCAGCCGTATCCATCGTTAAGAAGAAGCCCTAGCTTTGTTCAACAGAACGACTTTTTTCTTCTTAATTTAATGGTGCATTTTCAGTGCTTTTATATATATATATATATATATATATAATATTGAACATGATGAACAATAAGTAGAATTTGACTCGTCCTCGATCACTACAATAAATAGGAGTTTTTGAGATAGAAAAGTTTTCCACGAATATTATTTTAAAGCAGATAATTATATTTTACATCGTATTGTCCGAAAATTTTAGTCACAAATAATTATATTGGATCATTTTATTTGTTACGATTTACAATATGTGACAATTAAAGACTTTTTTCTACAAAATTAAGCTCATAAAAAAAATTTGTAAATAATATTTTTTTACCGCAACATATGCATTTATTAGTGACGGAATTAGTTGCGACAAAAAATTTACAATTCCCGCAAATATAATTTGGTTGCAAATAATTACAATTTGCTACCAAATTCACGTCGTCAGAAAAATCTTGCTGCAAATAATTATATTAGACCATTTCCTATTTGTCACGAGTTACAATCTGTGAAAATTAAAGGTTTTTTTCCCACCAATTAAGATCATTAGAAAAAGTTTGTACATTATATTTTTTTACTTTTTCCACAAAATTAAGCTCATTAGAAAATATTTGCATATAATATTTTTTTACGGTGATATATGCATTCATTAGTGACGGAATCAATTGGTGACAAAAAATTAACGGCTCTTGCGAATAGTAGTTGGTAGCAAATAATTACGTTTTACCACTAAATTCACGTCGTTAAAAAATTCTCGTCACAAATAATTTTATCGAATAAAATTTTATTTGTCACGAGTTTTAATCTATGAAAAATAAAGATTTTTTTTCACAAAATTAAGATCATCAAAAAAAATTTGTAGATAATATTTTTTTACTATGACATTCATTAGTGACAAAATTGGTTGGTGACAAAAAAATTAAAATCTGAGATATAAACCCCTCATTTCTCTCTTCTCTCTCTCCCTCCCTCTTTTTCAGCCGACATCTCCCTCCTCTCTTCCCTTTCTCCTCCTTTAGCCACAGCGGTGCCGCCGCAATGCAACCACGCAGTCACTGGCGTCAGCCTCCCTCGCTGGTGCCAACCTCCCCCAGCCCCCATGTCATCGACCTCCTCCCTCCATCCAGAAACAGCCCCTCCCTCCCCTGATCTACTCTCCTCTTTAGCCCAGTGCTGCTGCAACCTCCCACCGTCATAGACCACCGCCTCGTTGGACCACCCCCACCTCTGATTTGCCTTCCTGCACCCCTCCCTCCCTCCCTCCCTCCCTCCCTCACCCTCATCGAATCGAGCCCCCTCCCTACATGGGTTCTATGTCGTCGCACGACCTATATCCATCGCCAGTAGCTGCTGCACCACCTCCTCAAGGCTACCAGCTAACCGCTGGCACCCCCTGCTCCCCCATGGCCAGCACGAGTCCCCTCTCCTCTCAGATCTGTGTATACCTCTCTCTCCCTCTCCTACGTGTGTCACGACCTCCACCACCCATTTTGGGTTCTACTCCCCCTCCACCACCTATTTTGTTTTTGTAGTTTTATCACACACATTCTTTATTGTTGTTGGTTATTGAATTTCAATGATTGGTATTTTGTGATTGGATTAAATTGTATATTGACTTGTAATGTGTTGACTGTTTTGAGGGGACTTGGATTGTTGTGTGGCGGATGGAGTTGATTTGGTGGTTGTACAAGGAGGAAAACTGGAAATTTGTTTAGCAAAGAGCTGTTGGATTATTGATTGTTGATTTTCTATCCTATAGTTATGCTAGAGAAGATTGCCTCTCAGTATGCTTTGAGTTGCAAACTGGATCCATGGCCATGTTCATGTTTATTATTATTTTAGACCTTTAGAAGGCAACACTATTATTAAATCTTTTTTTATAAGTACTATTATTTTTCAGATGTCTGATTGAGCCAATTTAGATGATTTATTTCTTTTTTTAGTGTATTTTATGCAAATAGTTATGTTGTGATTTCAGCAATGATAAATTATTGTGTATATCATGTGAAGATCCTCTAGATTGTGTATCCACATGTGTCCCAAAGGTGGTAGAATGTGGTCATGCACTAAACCACATGGGAAATGATGTCCTTCTCTCGTTTGTATTCCCTTAGTTTAAGGTCCATATTGATATATAGATTTCTCTATTTAGTTTGTACTAGTTGTTGCTTGTTTCCTGCTATGCTTTTGATGTTATAACCTTTTTGTATATCCAGTTTAGATACATGCCCTGTTCTTTTAGTATGGAACATGAGATAGATTTATTTAAAGCATTAAGGGAAACCTGATTTTAGGACAAGTTCACTGTTCCTTTGTTCTTATTTTTTATTTTTCCTGCAGCCCTTCTCCTTTGTAATTGTTATAGAGTTGTTGACCAACGTCAAAATAATATTAGTCAGTAGATTTTACTAGTTTTTCTTTGTTTATCATCCCAGTTAGCCGACTATCCATATGATTGATTAGTATTAAGGAAAATTTTATTAAATAGGGTATTGCGGTGATCTTGTTTAGTCATTGTTAGTAAATTACTAATAATTGTTTGGCTTTATTTTGCAGTGTTACTTCCTATGCTCATCTAGAAATTGTTATCGGGAGGTATGACTTGTTTCTTTTTGCTCCCTGTACAATAGATGCCATATGTTTTGATTAATATTTTTGTGTTATATATATTGATGTTGATGATGCTCATACTCTAAGGGCTCTGTCCATTTGTACCCAATTTTTTGTTTGAAGTGTTGTGTATATTGTGCATTCTCAAACAAGTAAGACAGTCGGTTTTAGAACAAGTAAGCAAAGCTGTTGAAATTGCAGAAGTTCTCTTGAATTAGAGCAGATGGTTTGTTTTCTATATTTGACTGAATTTTAATTGCGCATAGGTGATATGTTTTGTGTCGTCTCATATTTGCAATCTTAGAGCATCTGGTTTCTTTTTATGTATTTGACCGAATCACAGTAGTTTTTTTTTTCAATTTTTTGTTGTCTCTTATTTGTATGCCTAGAGATTTCCACACATGTGTACTTAGTCAATGTGATCAAATGTAGTTGTAAAATTTTCTAGTTTTACTTTTCTGCAGTTGTAAGCTTTTCTAGTTTTACTTTGGGATTCTTTTGCTTTCAGCTCTACTTAAGTGCATAATATATTATTACCGACATTAGTGTATTGGTAATATATTATTCACATTTTTTGTATTTTAGGTATAAGGTTTTGATATTGTTTTACCAATATTTTTTTATTTCATAAAAGACTATTTCCGACGATCATAAATCGCGGGAAATAATTTTTTGGTTGCAAATGTATATTTTCTGCGATTTCCACTGCTGCTAATAAGTATTCCCAACCCCAGTTAACCATGGTTGGCATACTTTTTGCGATGAAAGTTTACATTTTTGCGAGGAAAAGAATCACTAGAAATACTCTTATTTCCGAGGAATATTTTGCTCGGTAGATTAAGTACTATATCTTAGGACGTAAATCTGGAGAGTCAATTACGACTTGAAGTGATGGGAAACAGTTATTTCCGAAACAAATATGGACTAATTGTGACAAAACTGCTCATGGGAAAATGCCTAATTTGTTGTAGTCGTGGCTCTAATATTGGAGGTTATAACAAGTTAAAAGGAGGAAAAAAAAGGAGCTAAATTGAGAAGAAAATTATTAGTACATACTGCTTCATCATATATATCACTATAAAAAAAATTAGCATTTGTGAAGAATTATTGCGACGTGAATGATTATTTGTGGCGAAAATAGACTCATTTTAATAGGAAATAATCATTTTAACAGAAAATATCTGACTACAAATAAACAATTTTCTTGTAATGTATATTAATCTTTACTATTTTTGACCTGCCACATATGCAGCATTCCTACTGGTGAGCTTGATCTGCAATATTGGGATTCATTATTTTGCATTGCTTGTATATCAAGAATTAATGTTTTACATTTTAAGGCAAGTGCTCTTTAGAACAAACCCTAAACCCCCTTTTCTTTCTGTCACAAACTTACCCTTCACTTCATTCATCCATTGATGAGCCAAATAATGTTAGGAGCTATATATCATGATGGCTATAAAGTAATTGACAATTAGTAGTTCCCAATCCTATATATACCAATATTGCAATTAAGCTATATTAATTATAATCAGTAGCTATGAGTCGTGAAATAATTAAGGAAAATTAAGCAAAAAAGCGATGTGATCGTCTGAGAATACATTAATTTAAGGAGGGTTAAGCCATCTTTAATTAGCTACCGAAGAAAGAGTAGTAGTACTACGAAATGCATGCATGGATTCGATCCTTTGTTAAAAGGAAGCTCCATTTTCATGTCCAAGTAGATCAAAGACTTGATGATCAAAGCTGGAGACACAAGTAATATTAAAAACCTGGACCATGGGAACCACTCCAGATTCCACCATCTTTCTTCTTCCTTTCCTCTTATTTACTGAGACCCAATCATTCAATGTGCCCATCAAAAGATTGGCCCCACCAAAATGAACCGTCTAGATTAATGAGCTGGTGGGCCATGTCATCAGAGTGGGGTCATTAACACCCACCACCGATATCTATGGTGCCAGCAACTGCACCATAAGGGCAAAAAAAGAAAAGAAAAAAAGGGGGTTGGGGGGGAATGATCCACCTGTTTGTCAGTGACATTGTACATTGGTTTGGGCAATGACCAGCATCTGGGTCCCACCACCTGAGCCAACACCTGGAACTGATAAGGTCTGGACCCCACCGTCCTATTACCCCCCCATCTCTCTAAAAAAAACTTAATGATTGATGCAGTAAACCTTGGTATTCATGGCAGAGATTGAATCGGATTGCTCAAATTGCAGTGTAAATTTGAATACTACATCGCAGTAACATCCTTTCCCTCCCTTTCACTACACGAACCCTTGCCTATTGAGAGAGACGTAGATAACGTAGATAGATGGGGGAAGATAGAGAAAGAGAGCCCAATTTCCAGTTAGGTAGGAGACTTACTATAGCATGCAGAGAAGTCATTTTCTCCAACATAAAAAGCATAAATTACAAAGTAACAGCTTTGGGATAAAAGCTAAAAACAGATTGCACAAACAATGATGATAAGATAATATTGTGTAGTGAAAAACCCAAATGCGACTTTCAGCAAAAAACCAGCCAATACCGATGTTAAATATATAGGGTCTTTCCCAAACCCTAAAAAACCTCATATTAATCACACACAAAAAAAATATATTTGGGAAATTATGAAAATGAAACTCAAATTCTTTTTAAGTGCAATCAATCCTCGTGTGTTACAAATCATCAAACTGCTAAAACATGTTGGGGGGGGGGGGGGATCGAAGATGATCATGCATCTCGATCTATGAATGGTGACTGGTTGTATCGTGCCGATCATCGCCGGCGCCACCGTGATGCGAGTGAGAACCGCTCGCCTGAGACTCCGAAACACTTGTACCGGACATCGGTCGGTAAGGATTAAACCCTGCAAGCATATTCAAGTGCCCTTCACTCATACTGCTGTTCCCACCACTACCACCACCAGTACTAATTCCTGATGACCCCAATTGCTGGCCCGGCATTAGGGCCACAGGGGGAGGAAAATTCATGAAATGTAAACCACTAGACATGGTACCCCTATACAAAGCAGCAGCACTATTATTAACTGAAGGAAACGTCCATATCGGGTCAGCACTCATGACTTGGTTATTAGAGTTAGCAACCATCCAAAAGTTAGCCGGAACCTGGCCGTGGCTCGCCGGAATGGCCCCCGTGCTCGACTGCAACAAGTAGCTCCCCATTTGGTGCTGAGACATTAGGTCCTGTTGCTCTGGCCTCCTCTTTCTCCCTCCCATACTCTCCTCCGTCGTCTCCGACAAGTCCAACGATGATGTCGTGTCCCGCAGTTCTTGCTTCGCTTGCAGCATGGAGTTCATGCTGCTAGAAGACTGAAAATTGAGAAGCGTGGACGTGCCGCTTTCGGATGATAACCCAATTCCCGGAAACAAACTTCTCCTTTGTTGCTGCATCGAGAAGTTTGGATTGAAGTAGGAGGATCTTAGTTGGGAGGGGACGGACATGCTAGAGCCGGAGCTCCTGAGAGATATATTAAGGGACGTGAAGTTAGCGGGGATGGTGCCGGTGCCAGTGGCGGCGATCACGGCGGGCTCAGCCTGTTGGAGCAACCACTCGATGGTCTCACCGTCAGACTTGTGTCCCAGCTCGCGTGTAAGCTGAAAAACCCTAGCTGCGCACAGTGCAGGCATACGGATACGGCGGCCGCGGCCATCGACCTTGGTGTGTCGGTCTTTGGTCGAAGCTCTCTTGGGAGGAGGCTTCTTGGAGGGTTCTGCGGAAGCAGTACCGGGTTGGACGGCGTGGGGTTCGGCGACGGGGGAGATGGCGAGGGAAGGGTAGCCGGCAGTAGAGGTAGAACAGGGTTCGTCTTCCTTCTTTTCAAGCAATTGAAACGGGAAATTTGGGCGGTGGAGCTGATGATCATCACCTCCTTCCATGATCGCATGGAAATAGGTACAGTCTAATGCTAGCTTTTTTATGAGAGACTGTGAGTGAAACCCCCTTAGTTTAATCTTTTGGTGGGTCTCTCTCCCCGCTCTCTATAAAAATTTAAGACTTTTTTTTTTTTTTTCTCTTTTTGTTGGCTGGAATTTCTTTAAAAGGTTGATGTGTTGTTGGGAGAATAGCTCTCTAGAGGTAGAGAGATCAGGGGGATAAGGAAGGAGGATGCAAGCTGCTTTAAGCAACAAAAGATAATGAGTGGGAATTATATGCTATGGGCAAGCTTTTTGAAAAATAATTAAATCGTTTTTTTTTTTTAAAAAAGAAAATTGCATGCTAGCTTTGTTGTTTGTGTGTGGAGCTTTTCATTAATTTATATTTCTTTATTGACGTAATTGATCATATATTAATATATTGTTGGTAGGAAAAAGAAATTAATAATAAGAAAGAAATTAGATATTTTTTCCATTCCATTATTTTTGTGTGAATCAAGGCCGGGAAGGGTTCCTTTTTATTCTGTGGTTGGACAGCCCCTTTGGTTCAGACTCCACGTGAGGTGCTCTTTTTATCATTCAATCCATAAAGACAATGGTGGCCGAGGTGGGACCGATCCCAAGTCAAAAAATTGAGAGACTTGGAAAGGAAAGACTATCAGGTGGGTCCCCATCCCATTCAAGTAATGATTTCGTTTTTGCCTTTGCCCTTTGCCTTTTGTGCTGCACGTCGACCTTTGTTACTTTGGGATTCCTGATCTAGTACTTGTGCTTTTACCTTAATTTGGTCTCTACCTCTACCAATATTAATCATGTTTATAAGGATCGATTGATTATGGTTTTTGTTGTCTGCATGTTGTTGGTAATTTTGTGTTATGCAGTTCATGCATGCATGACTGCCTTTCGATCGACCATCAAGCTGCATGTCATGTACGTTTGTTATTCACTAGTTTTCTCTGCATGAGCTTGATCAGTTCTGGATCAGTTTGTTAAACGTACGTTTCATCGATCGAATTAAGAGAACAAGATCGAAATGATGAAGAGTTATTAAGTTACCTTGAGTGATCAGATCAAAATCTCATGATCATACGAAGTTAAGAAAATTAATCGATCAATATGATCAAGTGAAAAGAGTACTGAGTAATAATTAGTTTACTAGCTAGGACAAGCTAAATTCTAGCTCTAGATCGATAGCTAGCTTTTCCAACTAATTAAAAAAAGCCAAATAAATAAATTTGAGAAATTAATTAACATGCTAGCTCAAAATTAAGCTTATATATATATATAGTTAATTAATTAATTAATTAGCTTTCAAATGAACCTTATGCATGCCTTTTCTTTTCTTTTTTTCTTTTCATATCGAATAATTATAGTTTTAATTAATTAAAATGAATTGTATGTGATTAACCTGAAGTTGAAACTTGGGACGCATGTATATTAATCAAAATTAATAATTAAGAGATGAATCGGGTCCAAATATTAATGCATGTGATCATTAGTCCTCCAAATATATATTAAAAAAATAATTTAAGAACAAAAGAAATTAGCTAGCAAGCAAATGTTTATTGCATGCTTTTGAGCCCTATATAAATATATTATTATATTTTTCCACAGTACTTTATAATTAATTAATTATATAGCTAGCTAGGCCGCTAGGTTGCCCGGGCCTTGATCATCAGGACCACCAATTAATTAATATTAGTAAAATATGAGAAAATTAAGACTTGAAATTAGTGAATCATAAAAGATACGCGCGTACAATATTAATCATGAGCTCTTACGATATATAGAAATTATATTATATAACTTATAATATAAGTAGGTCGGATTGGTTTATATATATATATATATATCAATCATATTGTTGTGTTTTAGGTGCATGGGCACGTACCTCTCATTTAAGGTTTACTTTGCGTAACTGTGATATTAACCTCTTCATTTATATATTTACACGTCCTGATCATCATGATTTCAGCGAAATAATTATTAATGTTCAACTCAGATTATATATATGATCTTCCGTTAATTAGGGTTTCGAGTAAAAGGAAAATAAATATATATATGATTTGGATGCTTAACAATTATTGATCAGCTCTTAATGATCATATTTTATAAATTTACTTGAATGACCACAAATATATGATATATTTTACAAATATATATCTTGGTAGTTGGAACAACGAAAAGGAGAATAGGCAAGCACACCACTGAAATATTAATTAAAGCTTTAATTCGCTTATATAATTTACATTAATTTAATTTAGTCAAACCGAACAAATTAATTTGGTTCATTATTTTATTATTGAAACATTATATAAATTTAAACTACACTTTTTTTTTTTTAATACATGGGAAGAGGAGATTCGATCATTGATTTTCTTAGTGATTTAGGGCGAAGTATAGCATCCCTGCGTTGGCGATTCTGGAGCTTCCAGGGAGGTCGAGTGCCCGCCTTGGACTCTAACGGAATGGCGACCCACATGACACTCTACCCCCTCATGTTTGCGAATGGGCTTCACCTCCCGTTCTGCCGCCCGATCCGCGACATTCTCAACTTTCTAGGGTTGGCCTTTGCGCAACTCCATCCAAACGCCTGGCGACTCCTGGTGGCCAGTTACATCATCTACTAGAGGGTAATCAGCTCCGGTCTTGAGGAGTACCTAGACCTAACAACTCGGGAGTTCTTGTCTGTGTATCGCATGCTACGCCTTGACAGAAGCTTGTGCAGTTTCCAAGCTCGCACGACCGGGAGACGCATCGCCAACCTTAAGTCGCGCCACTCGCACATCAATAATTGGTCTCAAAAGTTCTTATTTGTCTCTGGCTCAGGACGTGAGTACCCCGAGAGGGAAGAGGTCAGAGGTCCACCAGGAGTAGGCCATCTGGTCGTACGTCCCTCTCTCCAAGAGCCTGTCTGTCAATCTGTCTAGGAAGGAGGAGGCCAGGCTAGCGACAGTGCTATCCTGGGTATTGGCCCACCCTCATTCTGACGTCAACATCAAAATTTACCTGACCATTCCCGACCTCTCATTCTTGGTCGAGACTTCTTGAGTGACCCCTCATCACCTAGGGGTTGGAAGCGTCACTCTAACCCTCTCGAGGCTGGCAGCAGGGGGAAACGACCAAAGGTGGGTCGCAACAAAGCTGGTGGGGTTCCCCAAAGCAAGGCTGGGGGGTCCTGGAGTAGAGAGGGTACTTCCTGGAGTGAAGCCAGAGGGACCAGACTCCCTTCTCCCCACAGGGGGTCAAGGAGTGAGGCTGAGCGGTCCCAGCGTGTGCGGCTCGAGTGCCCAATGATCCTAGTTCCCCCTACTTGGGGAAGTATTACTTTTTCACAGTGGAGGGGGGAATGCTCGACGGTCGCCTCATTGTCCATCCCACAGAAATTTGTCATCGAGGATGAGGAAGATGACAACATTCTCTAGGCCGCCTTCTTCAACACCTTCATCAAACCTTTTCCCCAGGGGCCCCCAGTTGTGGAGTCTTTTGTCTCCTTCGAGGAGACACTCACGCAGGAGGTCATCTGCCTGTTCCTACATTGGCCACAATGGGGTCCCTGGTCTCTTCTCCTGTCCCAAAGACCATTGGTCGGGAAGATGTTGCTCCTTCCATTTCGCCAAGTGTTGGGGTAGAGACTCCCTCCTCCTCCTTTGCAGTCCCGAGGCCTGATGATAGGGAGGAGGCAAGCCCGAGCTCCCCCTTCATCGTGGAGTTAAGTGACGATCGTGTGTCGATCTCGTCGCCTTCCACATGTTCCTCTCCGGAGGCGGAGTTGGACTCCTATCTTCCTCTCAAGAGGGGGCGTCCCCGCAAATTCTTTCGGCAGGTGAGTCGAGCTCGGCCGAGTGGGAAGTCCAACCCGTGATTGACGAAGGGCCCTTAACTAGAGAAGGGCCCATGACGACTGAAGAACCCTCCTCGGGTCCCACTGTATCCGAAGGATCCATGTAGCCCAAGGAGGTGGAGGCTGATGTTCAAGAAGCCCCTGGGGCAGGTCCTTCCTTGGAGTTCGTCCAAGACGTGTCGGGGCCTTCGTGGCAATTGAGAAGTACTGCCCCTTCCTCCCATGCTGGGGCGGGGGCGAGCTACTCCAATGGCCCGGGTTTTGAGAGGGCTCGGATAATTAAATTTTTAATTTGCTTATATAATTTACATTAATTTAGTTTAGGCAAACTGAACAAATTAATTTGGTCCATTATTTTATTATTGAAATATTATATAAATTTAAGCTACACTGGATAGTGCATCAAATTGTACAATTTTTATGATTATTATAAAATAGATATTATTAGGATACACACGTGGGAATATCACAAGAAAATAACACTCTCTATATATAAGTTTTGGCAGCCGCAAAAGGTAAGAATATCATAAATTAATGTTGAAACATTCGTATTTATACTGAAACGACGCAAACCCTAAATTACGAACATTCGCTCAAGTGAACGTTAGGGTTGCCATCCCGTTCGATCTGAGTGTCGAGTGGGTGTCGAGCGAACTATCTGGTTGCCATACCTCTTAAGCCGAGTGTCGAGCAACTGATGAGCGAACTCTCTGATTGCCATCCCACTAGAGCTGAGTGTTGAGCGGGTGTCGAGCAAACTCTCGGGTTATGTCCAGCTTGAGCTCACTGATGAGTAGTTGATAAGCGAACTCTCTGGGTGAGGCTTTGCTCGAGTGGCAAAGACACCACTCGAGCGAACAATCTGTAGAGGCACTTTTTCAACAGGATTCAAGCCACCTCTCAATAAATCTCCACATTGGCTTGAATTCTACCAAACCTAACAAGAATCCATTAATCAAAGAACCGACCTCCTCTATCAAATCCCCTAAGGGAATCACATACCTCGAACACCAATCAAGTCTAAAAAAATTTTGAACTTATATATTGGAACTGGTTTTGTCATCATATCTGTTGTATTCTCAGTAGTAGAAATCTTCTGAATTTCTAAAACACCATCTGTAACAATTTTCCCAAGAAAATGAGACTTGACATCAATATGTATTGCACACTAGCTGTCACAAAACACTAAAAGTGCATCATGTTGTAGTCCCAAATCACTGATCAGACCTTTCAACCAAATAGCTTCCTTAACAGCCTTGGCTGCTGCCATATAATCTGCTTCTATATTTGATAAAGCAATAGTAGATTGTAGTATTGCTTTCCAACTAATAGCATAACCACACAAAGTGAAAACATACCATGTCAATGATTTTCTTTTATCTAAATCCCCATCATAATCAGCATCAAAATAACCAACCACCCTCGAATTGCAGTCAGTTTCTCTATAAAAAATTAAACCAAGATTCGGAGTACCTCTCAAATACCTGAGTATCCATTTCATAGTCTGCCAATGAGCTCTACCCAGATTAGCCATGTATCTGCTAACAACACTCACTGTCTGTGAAATATCTAGACGAGTACAAACTATTGGGTACATAATACTGCCAACTAATCTGGAATAAGGAACCTAGCCATGAACCGTTCCTCCTCGTCTATCTAAGGAGATATGGATGTTGAAAGTTTAAAATGTGTAACAAGTAGTGTACTTCTGGTTTGGAATTAGACATTCCAAATCTTTGAAGAACTTTCTCAATGTACTTTCCCTGGGACAAGTACAACTTTTCAACTTTCCTATCTCTTTGGATCTCTATCCCCAAAATCTTCTTTGCAATACCTAAGTTTTTCATTTCAAACTCATTTCTGAGTTAGGTTTTCAACAAGCTAATGTCAAATATGCTTTTAGCAGCAATAAACATATCATCAACATAAAGTAGCAAATAAATGAAAAACTCATTAGATAACTAACTGACTGTGATAAACACAGCTATCATAGCTACTCTTCAAATAACCATAATCTATCATAAAAGAATCAAAACATTTATTCCATTGCCTCAGAGATTGCTTCAAACCATACAATGATTTATTCAATCTGCACACATGATAATCCTTTCCTTGAACAATGAATCCCTTCGGCTAATGCATGTAAATGATCTCTTCAAGCTCATCATGCAGGAACGCTATTTTAACATCAAGTTGCTGAAGTTCTAGGTCATACGCTGCCACCATAGCAAGCAACACCCTGATTGAACTATGTTTCACAACTAAAGAGAAAACTTCATTGAAATCGATGACTTCTCTCTGTCTGTAGCTTTTTGCAGCTAAGCGTACCTTATACCTTGCATTTGTAACACCCTGGATTCCCTTCTTTCTTTTAAAGACCCATTTGCAACCAACAATTTTCGTCTTCTTAGGAAACTTAACAAAATCTCAAGTTTGGTTCTTATAAAGAGACTCAATCTCCTCTATCATCATTGTGCATCATTGTGCAGAATCCTTACTTTCAACAACTTCTAAATAATTGGAAGGCTCCTGACCATCTATGTTCTCTACTGCAGTAAGTGCATACATCACCATGTTTGCATGAGCATATCTTTAAGGTGACCTAATCTGCCTCCTCTATCTACCAGTAGCAATGCCCTAGTCTTGCTCACCCTGTGCGCCATCATCAAAGTCAAGATCATGCTCATCAGTAATAGCACGATCTTGTGTGCCACCCGGCAACCCTTGTGAAGCTTCAACCTGTAACTCCACCTTCTTTCCATTATCGTGTTTTTCACCTGTAAACAAAGTAAACTCCTTTCTCGGATTAAGCATGGATTGTTTATCAAATACAACATCCCTGCTAATTACAAACTTGGGTGATTTAGGATTAGTGTACCATAACCTAAATCCTTTCACTCCACTGGCATATCCAAAGAATATGCTCTTCTTTGCCCTTGACTCAAGTTTTCTATCATTAACATGGAAATATACAGGACAACTAAAAATTTTCAAATTTGAGTAATTAGAGGGAGTACTAGACCATACCTCATTTGGAGTTTTTAAACCAATAGCTGTGGCTGGAGACCGGTTAACTAAATAGTAAGCTGTGTTGACGGCTTCAACCTAGAAATCTTTAGACAAGCTGGAATTTGAGAGCATACTGTGGGCTTTCTCCAAGAGAGTCATATTCATCCGCTCAGATACCTCCTTTTATTGTTGAGTATGTCTCGCTGTGCAATACCTCACAATGCCTTCATCTTTACATAATCCATCAAAATCACCTCCGCAAAATTCCATACTATTGTCGGTTCAGAGTCGCTTAACCTTCTGGCTTGTTTGATTTTCAATCAAAATCTTCCATTGTTTAAAGTTAGCAAACACATTACTCTTTTGTTTCAGAAAATAAACCCAAATCTTTCTAGAGTAATCATCAATAAAAGTGAGCAAATACTAAGCTCCACCTTTCGATGGAACAGAAGATAGACCTCAGAGATTAGAATGAATATAATTCACAGTACTTTTAGTTCTGTGAACCCTTGTAGTAAACTGAACCCTGCATTGTTTTCCAAATACACAATGTTCAAAAAATTCAACTTTCCCTATCTTTTGATCACATAACAAATCCTGCTTACTCAGAATAGATATCCCATTTTCACTTATGTGACCCAAACGCATGTGTCATAAACGGGTAATATCTGAGTCTAAATTATCTGAAACAGACACTGCAATTGCAGCTGCACCTGTCATTGTACTGTCCTGAAGGAAATAAAGATCATCTGTCTTATCTCCTTTCATTACAATCAGGGAGCCCTTATTGACTCTAATAGCTCCACCTTTACCGGTGTACCGAAAATCCAAAGAATCAATAGTGCCCAAGGAAATAAGATTTTTCTTCAAATCTGGGATGTGTCGAACGTTAGACAATGTCCTGACAATCCATCAAACATCTTAATCCTATCTGAACCAATCCTAACAATTTTACACGCCATATCATTTCCCATCAAAACAGAACCACCGTTGACTAGCTCATAGGTAATGAACCAGTCTCTCTTAGGACACATATGGAAAGTACAAGCTGAGTCCATGTCCACTTGTCACCATAGCGACTATTTGAGCCGTTACTTGCTAACTCAATATCTAAGCTGTTAGACTTTTCATCAGTAATGCTAACAACATTAAAGGAACTAGTGCCTTCCTCTCTTTTTTTTTTTTTTTTTTTTTTTTTTTTTTTTTTGTTTCAGTTTGGGACACTTATTTTTGTAATGAAAATTTATGACAGTAATGACATTTAACATTTTTCTTGTTAAATTTCGATTGTGAACTGCCTCTGGATTTACCCCTATTCTTCTTTGAACTTCTCTCACTTAATCTACCCCTGCTAGAGGAACCATTAACAAACAAACTACTGGCTTGATTATCTGTCCCCTTTAAATTCAATTTAGTTATCAATTCCTTAGAATTCAAAACAGATTTAACATCTGCTAAGATCTCTACCATACAACATTGAATTCATGAAATTATCAAATGATATAGGCAAAGAACACAGAACAATTAAGGTTTGATCCTCTTCTTCAAGTTTAATGTCAATATTCCTCAAATCTATAATAATCTTATTAAATTCATCTAAGTGTTCAGAGATAGGAGTATCTTCCCTCATTTTGAGCGTGCATAACCGTTGCTTCATATACAAACGGTTGGTGAGAGATTTCTTCATATACAAACTCTCAAGTTTAGCCCAAAGACCAGCAGTAGTCTCCTCATCAACAACCTCCATCAAAACTCCATCTGATAATGACAACAAAATGGCACTATGTGCCTTCTCTTCATCTTCTCTTGCTGGTGCAAAAGAATCATCAAATACCTTCATGTCCAATACATTTGACAAACCTTGTTGTGGCAGCAAGACCTTCATCTTGATGCGCCATAAACTAAAGTTGTTCTGACTATCGAATTTCTCCGCTTCAAACTTTGTCATAGTCATCCCTCAAGACTTCGCACAGAGCCTGACGCTCTGATACCAGTTTGTTGGGATAAACTGATTATTAAAGGCTGGTTTGAAATAAATAATAGCATAAACAAACAAAAGAAATAACGACAATCACACACAATACACCAAGATTTAAGTGGTTCAGCTTAATGTGAACCTACGTCCACTAGCGAGGTCAATCTCAATGAATTCACTATCAACAAAGATGAAGTACAAAAGATTAATTACAAAATCATCTTCCCAAGGTGTCAATACACTTGTGGAAATATCACAAGAGGACCACACTCTCTCTATATAAGTTTTAGGCAGCCTCAAAAGGTAAGAATATCATAAATGAATGTTGAAACATTCGTATTTATACTAAAATGGCGTAGACCCTAAATTACGAACATTCGCTCAAGCGGACGTTAGGGTTTTCATCCCGCTCAAGCTGAGTGTTGAGCAGGTGTCGAGCGAACTCTCTAGTTACCATGCTGCTCGAGCTAAGTGTCGAGCAACTGATGAGCGAACTCTGGTTGTCTTCCTGTTCGAGTTGAGTGTTGAGCGGGTGTCGAACGAACTCTCAAGTTGTGTCTAGCTCGAGCTCACTATCGAGCAGCTGATGAGCGAATTCTCTAGATGAGGCTTTGCTCGAGTAGTAAAGACACCGCTCGAGCAAATAATTTGTGGAGGTACTTTTTCAATAGATTTAATATATCATATTAAGTAATATTTATATAAATCATTTAGTAATTCTTATATATATAATTTATATATATATTTATTTATGTGTGTGAACAGCTCGAAAGGATGGTAATTAATTGCCTGCATGCAGGGTAGTACTACCATTGCAACTAGGAGTGTAATCGGTCCAGTCCGGTCGAGTTTTGGATAAAATTTAGGATTGAACCGGTATGTACCGGTTTTACATTTTTCAAAACCGATTATGCTCCGGTTACCTTCCTAAACCGGTATCTCCGGTCTGGTCCGGTCCAGTCCGATTTTTCGTTTTTTTAAAATGTAAAAATATATAATAAAGTGTAACCTCTTATGATAAAATGTTATTAATAATTTAATATATATTTTTTATGTTTAAAGCATATGATCAATTAAATTTTCATCTTTAAGATTAAAATTTTATTTTATAAATTATAATAACATTATCGTATATATAATTATATTAATAACATATAATCAAACAAATTACAAATATTCATATTTAAGATTAACATTTCATATTATAATTTATAAATTATAATATAAAATTATTTCATATATGATATATAGTTATATATAAAAATTTGAATATATAATTATATATTATATATAAAACTTATATATATATAATATTTTGTATAATATATAAAATTAATTTATATATATTTTTTCAACCGATCCGGTTCGGTCCGGTCTGGTCCCAAAAATTACAGAATCAAAACTCTAGCCGATTTTCAAAATATAAGAACCGATTTCGGATCGGATTAATTCAAAAATTTAATTCGGTCCAATATTTTAATTCACTGATTTAAATTTACATCCTTAATTACAACGGCAAGTATTAGTTCTTTCGCCGTACCACTGCATGCAGGCAATTACCAGCCATCAGAACCTATTACATTCACACGCGCGCGCGTATATCCAAGGACGTAAAAGGGCAGAATTAGGTAATTAAATTGAGTGGTCCACAATTAATTTCTCACAAACAGATCCACATGTACTATATATAATATGTAGGTTTTATGTCAGTTAATATGCAATGACAGCTTACCAGCTATCTGCTCATGTATATATGGGATGAAATACGTCTCTGCATGTATACAGAAATAATTATAGAAAAATGCTATTTAAATCGATGAGGTATTTTTTATTTAATAGTTAAAAAAGTAATTATTAATAAATTATTTTTTTTTATTTTTTAAAATATTTTAAGATATTTAAAAAATAATTATTGATAATAAGCGAGCAGGTTATAGATGGAGGTTTTGATTTATTGACCATCCAAAATGGTACACTCATGTTTATGATTTTTCTGTGATATATGTATATCCAAAAAAGATCCTCCATCTTAATTAGAGGCCATATGGCGTTACTGTTGAGGTTTCCTTGTGGACATGAGTAATACATACGAGTACTATGGAAATTATAAGATTTTGGATATTTTAGCAATAATTTTCTTATCAAAATATATGAATTGTAGAATTCAACCATTCTACTAAATGACTCAAGGAGTACTAAAAAAATACAGTATTTTATTTCTATGTTGCTCTTATGTTCTTTCATCATTAAAGTAAATCTCTTATATTTTAGAAACTCCAAAAATATTATAATTGTAGAAAATCATTTTATCTAAATGATTTTAGTTAATTAAAAATATTATGAGATTTAAATTATGTTAAAAACTCTAATTATTTATATGATTTTACACTCTTAAAAATATGTAGCAAAACTCCATCATTTATTTAATGATGAAATATTAGTATTTTATAAATTAAAGTTGATTTTAAATGTATGATATGGTATTTATATTTTAATTATCTATTTTAAGTTAATTTATCTTCAGTGTTTTGACCTCCACTGTTGGTTCAAATCTGGAGACTCAAGATGAAGGGTTGAGATTTAAAGCCCCAAACCCTAGCTTTTCCCCTCACTTTCTCCTCTGCCCTCTCTCTCCTCCCTCCCTTCCTCCAACTGCACGCCCCTCTCCCCTCTCCCTCTCGATCTATCTTCTCCTCGGCTCCTCCCAGCACCGCCGGCTGCCAATACCACGCCACCACCAAGCCCAGTCACGGGCGACCTTCCCCATGCCAATCTCTCTCTCTCTCTCCACAACAGGCCGAAGCCCATAGCCCTCTCTCTTCTTCTCCCTTTTATTTCCCTCCATCGTGCTGCCACCGTGCCACCACCTCACCGTCGTGAGTAGTTCCTCCCACGAGCTTTGTTGGCCACCTAATCCCCACGACGCAACTCCCCGAGCTACCTTCCTCTCTCATGAAGCATTTCTCTATCTCACGACCTAGATCCGCTGCCTACAGCCCACGACACCACCACCATCCTTAGCTCCACAGCACCTCTCCTGCTTCTCCATGCCCAACTAAGCCTCTACCTCTCCCTTGCTCTATTGGTGTATCCTCCGTGTATGGTGGGTCCCATGACGAATCTGGATAGTCTTGGTGGCTCTCATTGTAGATATGGTGGTTTGATAAAGATGATGCATGGAAGAAAATCTTGGTGTTCTCTGTCTTTTGAGTGATCACCAACTTAATTGAAACATTTTGTTTATTTCCTTCTAGATTATATGTAAATAATTGCCTAATCTTTTTTTTTTTTTTCATTTTTGTACATTCATATACAAATGGACATAGTCTTTTCAGTGTTTTAATTGTCTCATTTTCATCAGTAAGATAAATGATGCAATATATTTGCTTTTATATATTTTCTATTTTCTGGTCGTTCATGTTCGTACATGGATTTCTGAGTTTGACCAATGTATATACGGAGGAAATTGGATGATCAGAGGGAATTACAACCCCATCAAACAATGTGCATCTTCCTCGTACCTTCTCTTCTGATATTTCCATCTTATCTGAAACGAAGAACCAAAATCTATTGTTTGGTGCAACTCGCCGGGTTTCTCTGTAGGTACCTTGTTTCAATATCTATCTCCCAAATTTCTCAGCGATTTATTTAATTTTTTTTTCAATTTTTAATCACCTAAAAAGTCTTTATAATCTCTGGGAGTGATTGGTGGCGAGATTTGGGGAATCGTAAGCAAGATTGGTGTCGATTTGGGGAATCGACAGGGGGTCGACGGAGGCGAAATAAAGAATGAATGAGAGAGAGAGAGCAGAGGAAAGAGAATACGAGACAAAAGAGAAGATTGAAAGAGGAAAAAAAATGGCAAAACCGTAATACGGCCGAATACAGAGGGACATAAGTGGAAGTGTCAAACAAAAGATACTGTCAATTCTTGTTCACAGGGATATAACGAATTTTAAGATATAAGGGATACACACACACACAAACACACACATTATTGATGAGAAGTGAATTGAACTCAGCATCAGAAGCACAGGCCAGCTCGGAGCAGGCAAAGTACGTACGTGCATGGTTATAATTTACTCAATCTATTGAAAGGGGTCAACAATGTGATTCCAACAACAGTAATTAGTCGTTTGGATTGAGAAATATTCTTAATCCATCTCAAAATATCTCATCTCATCTTTTAAATTTCAAAACAATATTAATATTAAAAAATAATATTCTAACAATATTTTATTCAAATTTTAACTTTCAACTTTCATCTAAAATCATCTCATCTCATTTCACTATCCAAACAGCTCCTTAGAGTTTTATTAAAACTCTATGTCCCATACAATTATGTTTTAATGGATTTAGATTAGTTTAAATATTATCACTTAATTAATGAGTCATAATAGGATACAAATACATCTAGATTTAGTTATAGTGTGACACGAATATCTCTAGATTTCATGATGGCCAGAAATCTATAAATAACACTGATGGGGTAAGGATTCTCACCTACAACATTATTATGCGTCTAGCCATAAGAGGACACTTAGAGGTAAAGGTGTTATGGTGATCTTTCTCTCACAGTCAAGTCAGATTCTTTATTAAAATGTAATGGAAGGAGATACGTTTTCTAATTGATCCTAAAATTTAATATTTAATGTTAAAATATTTAACATGTGGTATCAGAGCTACAGGTTATAGATATTCTATGGTTTCGATAAAATATATCTCATAGATATAATAAATACATTTTGATTTTATATAGCCTCTGCATGCTTCTCTCGGATTGTTGTTATGACTGAAAACCCAATGTTATTCTTGTTTTGGTGAGAGAGAAAATTCATGTTGGTGTTTGGGAATTTAAAATTATTGTTTTGGTTCTCATATATAAAACTTGCATATATCATGTGGAATTTCTTTGTTTTCATGAACTTGACTTTTGTTTTTCTCTTTATTGTTTGTACTATGTTGTCTAAGAGAAAATCAATAAAAGAGTTTCATTTTTCGTTTGGTCTCAGAGATAACAGTGAGAAGGAGCCATTGAGTGAGGTCGGGAGGGGCGGTGCAAGGTGGTTGGAGTGTCCTCATTGATACCCCGAGATGGGAAAACCCCGTTATTGCCATGAAACTCCCCTCTGTTCGATGGTCCGATCCATCTCTAAGATGGGTTTTGAAAACTCAAAGAAAATAAAAAAAATAAAAAAAGAGAAAGGACAAAGGAGTTGGATGTTGGCGGCAAGAGGAGGTCGGGATTGCCTTGCTCTTCTCTCCTTGGCTGCGACGCCCACGATTGCACCAAAATGGAGGAAGGAGGTCTAGTGTGGCGGCTTGAGGAAGAAGAAAAGTAGGATTTTCTTCAACCCATTAAGGGCCTTGGGTTGTAGGCCCAGTCTGAAATTCACGGGCTTGCACATGGCCAAAATTCTGGCCCCACCTAAGACTAAAAATCAAAATGGTGGCCAAAGGAGTTGAGCCTATACAGAAAGCCCAACTGAAAGGGTTTATATAGTCAGCCCGACCTAACTAGCATTTGACCAGTACACTGAACTGGGTTTCGACTCAAGTTCCTCGTCTGGTTCGATTCAGACCTGGACAAGTTAGATTTATAATAATAATATATTATTATTTTAATATTATTTATTAAAAAAAGTCTGATATTTATTTTCTTTTATTTGTAAATTTTTATTGTTCAATAAATACATAAATTATTTAATGTTGATTTTTGGCTCTTGTTGAAATTATTAATATGCATATATAATTGTTTATCCCATATAGAACAAATGGTTTGCACTAAAATTAAGGAAAAGATTGGTTGTCCAAAGGTACAAGATTTTTCTTAATTTTGATGGACAAACCATTAAACTCCATAGTAAATATGGGTATGATGGAGTGAACAATTTGTGTGTCAAGATCCACTCCCAAATGAGAATTTTGATGATACTACTAGTTCATCCATTAAAGTAAAGTTGGAGTGAACAATTCGTGTGTCAAGATCTATTCTCAAATGAGGATTTTGATGACACTACTAGTTCATCTATTGAAGTAAAGTTGAAGTGAATAATTTGTGTGTCAAGATCCAATCTTAAAGAAGGATTCTGATGATGCTACTAGTTCACCCATTAAAGTCAAGTTGGAGTGAGCAATTCGTGGGTCAAGATCACTCTCAAATAATGATTTTGATGACACTACTAATTCATTTATTGAATTAAAGTTAGAGTAAACAATTTGTGTGTCAATATTTACTCCCAAATGAGAGTCTTGATGACACCACTAGTTCATCCAATAAATTTAAAATTGGAGGAAACCATTTGTATGCTAGAGTTTACTCTCAAATGAGAATTTTGGTGATACAGTTAGTTCATCTATGTAATTTAAGGTTGGAGCGAACACTTCGTATGTCAGAGTTTACTCTTAAAGGAGAATTGGTGATACAGCTAGTTCATCCACAAAATTTAAAATTGGAGGGAGAACTTTATATTTCAGAATTTACTCCCAAAGGAGAATTTTGATGATACAACTAGTTCATCCACACAATTTAAAATCAGAGAGAACATTTTTTGTGTTGTGGTTCACTCTCAAAAGAGGGATCCCAATGCCACTATTAGTTCACCTATAATGGTTTCAATTTTGTTATTGTTTATGAATGTCAAATTTAAAGTATTCATGTGATCAAAATGTTTTTCTTGCAATAAGCATGTGATTATCATTACAATGTTTCTTGTACAGAATGACTCTAGGTTAAAAATATGAGCATGTCAGATTTTCATTAAGCTCTTGTTTGGGAATGACTATAGTTCTATACCCTCGTTTACTTATTTTAGGTATAAAAGCAATTATTATTCAGAATAGTGATAAGGGTCAGAAAGACACAATGTTTAAGAAGTTGAAATTAATTATTACATATCTAACTTTGAACTATAGGAATAGAAATGATGAAATCTTCTTATTTTGTACAACATGGTTTATTCCATATGTATTATTATTTCATCAAAATAATGAAATATGAACGAGTTGGTAGCACGGTTGTAAAATTGATTTTGTTAATTTGTATTAAAAAACAATTGTATCTTTTGGAAAAGAAAGGAAATGATGTTATATTTTCAATTGTATCAATTGAATTTTGAAAGAAACAATTACACATGAAGGTTTAGGTGCCCTAAGCATAAAGCATGATTCGAAAGGAAGGGTAAATTTCTTTTCTGTATAAGTTTCAAATCAAATTTTATAAATATTCATGTTTGTTTTGTTTGCATAAGTTCCAAATAAAACTTTATAAATATTGATACTTAATTTTTTTTTGTGTGTGATTAAACTTGAGTACAAATGTATATTTTCAATCTGTTTCAAAATTTCATTTATGTTGGTTCCATTTTTCATTCTAATAAAAGTTTTATTTGTCATTCCTCCATAATAATATTTTTGTTAAACGTTTTTCAAAGGCATGTACTAGAACCAAAGGAAAAAAAATTTATGAAAAAGTTTTACAATTTGTGAGATAAACATGTGGAAAATATCTCCAAAAAAAGTTGTAGAGGTTAGTAAATAAAATATTTTTTACATTTACATTTTTTAATATCAGGATGTGTGTTGATTGAAAGCAAATTAAACATATCAAGATAAAATGCCACAAGGAATAGATAGTTTCTTGAGATAATGTGCATGGACGCATGTAAACCTTTTTCTCTATAATGTTTGATAAATAGAAGTATCTCATTACTTTCATAGATGATTTTCATAGTATGGAAGTATCTATCTGCTACATAAGAAGTCTCAAGCCTTTTGTGATTTTTGAGGTACGTCTCATGGGGAGTAATTAATGCAGCTAGGTAGAAATGTGAAAATCATCAAGTTAGAATTAAAGTAGTGAGTGCCAGAAAAAGTATTATGAGTCAGGTCATAACCCTGACCTATTTCGTCAATTTCTTGAAAAAAAATGTGTAGTAAAATTCTTAAAAATAATTGTGTATATCTTAAATTGTGTTCCTAGTAAGTAGTCTCAAAGACTCATTTTGAGTTGTGAAGTGATAGGATACCTAATTTAAGGCATATACATGTATGAATAATCAATTTAAAGTAAGATTCTACAATTCAAATGAAATGAAGTTTGATCGTATAACAGTTAATGGGTACATTATTAATTACTTTGGGAGATTCAAACGATTTAAGTTGTATTGCTATTCATAGTTTGAGTTTTAAGGAAATTGAAATATTAAATTTCTTAAGGTTGGCAAAATCAATGGGAGCATAGAAACTAGAGATGAGATTGTCGTGAAGTGTATTCTTGTACTTCGAAAATACTTGTAGTTCATTTTTCTGGTTATTTCAATGATAACTTAAAACAATAAGAAAATGATCATCTACCTCATCAGAGAACCACTACTGAAAAATTGGTCATAGAGACATTAGAACAGGTAACCTCATGTAATTTTCTTGATTTGCTATTTGGTTAGACTACGTGGTGTATTTTCAAAATTTGAATTTGATATAGAAACAAATAAAAGTTCATATATGTTTTCACGAGTTATAGAAATAAGTGATTCTTTAAAGGATCGATGCATAAAAGAGTGATAGAGATCCATGGATCTTAAAGTCTGTAATTTCATCTAATTATCTTAAATGTATAAAAATTCAAATGTAAATGGGTCTAGGAGGCGAAATCTTGGCTTTGAAAGTAATGTTGAACGATATAAAGTTAGACTTGTGATTAATGTTTTACTCAGAAACGAGCATTAATCAGAAAAAGAGATTTTCTAATAAACCTAAAATAACTCATTCAGGATCACTATAACATTAATAACTTATTACGATTCAGAGTTGCATCAACTGGATATGAAAACCATTGTAGAGTAAAAGTTTGAAGTCTACAAGAAACGAATAAAATGATTACTTAGAAAAGGTAAAAGATTCTCTGAACAATGATATCTGGAATTTGATAATACCAATATTATTTTTAGATTTAGGAAAAATATTTATTATTAATGTATATACCTGAATGTCAGTGAGAGTATATTTGCATTTATAGTCATGCATGTATATGACTTTTTAGCAAGTATAGATTATGGTTTGTAGTATGATATTAAAGTTATGTTTCTAAAAAATTTTAAAAATGAAATTTATGAATGAGACATCCTTCGTAATTGTGATTAAATTTTAATACCAAGACGAAAACTGTTAGGATTGTCTCAATATATTTGCATATATTTTTGAAAGACTTTGTATGCAAAATTATTGGTCAATAGATGCTTTAAAAAATTTTGACATGCTCAATATTTTACAGTATCCTAAAATTGGTTAGGTTGTTAAAGAAATTTTGTATATGTTGGTTACAAGGAATCTAACGATTGCACAAACTTGTATAAGGCTGAATATCAATTTTTTCAGTTGGCATCCTTGATTATTGCCAAAACAACCCAAATATGTTTGGCCTAAAAATTGTGAAAAGAGTGCAAAGTTATTTACAATAAATTAAAGACTATATTGTTACCTTTAGAAGAATTGATACTCTTAAGGTAACTAGATATTCAGATTCTATTTTTGTGGGATTGCTCTGATGATAGAAAATATAGTTATGGTTATGTATTTTGCTATCTAGTAGAGTTATTTTATCGTAAAGTATTAAGCAAATCTCTTACTGCTTATGTACAATAAAAGTTGAGTTTATGGCATGCTTTGAGGCTACAGTATATAATATATGACTGAAAGTTATTTTGTCGACTTTATAGCCAAACTGCTAAGAATGTATTGAAAGAATTCCTCAGAGTATTTTTCTTCAAATAATAAGTATTTAATGAAATTTTAAATACAAGTATTAAGGAGAAAGTATAGAAACAAATAATGTTTGTATCAATACTGCATTAATGATTATACTTTAAAGAACATGTTGAAAAGATGAGTTTTATGCTCATACCTATGATGTGAACATATTAAAGAGATCATTGATATGTTTAGTATTTTGTTACTGGAGATTGAGATAAATCTATTATGATTGTTTCTATTGTATTGTCTTCCACTTTATATGTATATTGAATGATGTGAATGAATGATGATAAGAAAATGTCTGAAATATATATGAATTGGAATCTAAGACATTACTATATCAACCTTAATTGTCTTAATTAAAGATCGTGTTAAATTAAGTTATTAGTGTTGTGGTACATAGAAAGAAATTTATTTGTTATATAACATAGGACCGCCATGACTCGCACTGTTAACTGATTTGACGTTAATATTACCGAACTCATATAATGTATTTTACTATGAAAATTTTCTAGAAATGAGGTTCTCCCCCATGTTTTTTCCCATTTTAAAATTATTCGCCCGCTCAACGTGGATGGGCAAGATGTGAGTACCAGCACCCTTACAAACAGGTCAATTCAATAGAATTGAAATTCAATTTTAATATTTTTAATGAAGCCACACCACTTATGAAATTGAGAAATCCCAACACGTACGATATATCTCTACTCATTATACTGCAACGAAATTTTATGGTTTTAAATTAATGTCCATTGCAACCAAAATAGTAGTACTACTGTTAACAGTCCATGGTTATATATACTCTTACCAAAATAATTAAAAAAAAAAAAACCCTCCCTTCTTCATGTGCTAGCTGTGGTCTAATTCGATCCACACCTTCTTTTGTTTTGTTTTTTTTTAATACATGGTTATATATACTCTTACCAAAATAATTAAAAAAAAAAAACCCTCCCTTCTTCATGTGCTAGCTGTGGTCTAATTCGATCCACACCTTCTTTTGTTTTCTTTTGTTTTTTTTTTAATATATATATATATATTATATAAAAAGCCCCCAACAAATCGAGCAATCTACTAGATTAAATTGAAGGATTTAATGCAAATCAAAGGACCTATGTTTGGTTCACTTTTTCTAAAAATCTTCATATTCACTTCAAACAATTAGTTTTAACTCAATAAATATATCTACTTTTTTGAGATTTTTTTTCATTTAATCATTATCTATAATTCTGTTAAAAAAAAAAAAAAAGGAAAATGATACTGTTTCAGACGTGTTTCATCGCCAACAGATCTCGACTGCTAACCTGCAACAAAGAAAATGGTGGTCCAGCGTGCCTAGTGCACCTCTAATGCCTAAGTTAGAGATATATGCATATTGTTAGGTAGTAAGGGGTCTTAATATGTTACCTCGGGCTGTTGGTCCTTTATATAGGAGTGAATTGTTGCTGATAAGGACAGTTTATTCTTGAAAAAATCTTCTAACCAGTCATGCTATTAAAGGGATGAAAACAACCTCCAATTATTTTCTACCACATAGCCCACCCATGGGACTAAGATTGGGACCGCACGACACACAATCATCAGATCCCTCACCCTGTCGAAACCTAGATCCCTCACCCCTCGTCTCTCCCATCGATGCCCTGGAAAATTCCCTCACCCCTCTTGCCTAGTAACCTTACCCCTCTCCATATTAACCTTCGACGTCATGACCCATTCTCCCATATCCCTCACCTCTACCCCTCTCTCCCATCAATGTCGTGAACCTCATCGCCCATCGATGCTGTGAACCTTTCTCCCATCAACGCCATGAACCGTGTAAATATCTATTCTAGTAGACGGGCAAGTGAAACCCAGGTAGGTGTGTACACCTAAGCCCCATCCGCTAACAAAAAAATATTGAACAACCCATTGAAACGGGCATGAGTCTGCATGTCGCTTCGGTCAATTTGATCGATTCATACTCCATCGTTTCTAGTTTTGTACCCAAATTCTTTTACTTCATAATCCGTAATGCTCACCAAAAATTAAATGGGCACCCTCTAACCAACCAACCAACCTAAAAAAATTACTCTTTATTATAGATATGATAATCATATTTCTTTTTTTTTTTCCTTTTTTGAAATGGAGAGGTAATAAGTAAAGGAAATTTTCAAAATTTGTTTTTTTTTAATATCGACGGACCGGCAGCGTCGAACTAGTAGTGGTGGTTGGACGACGGACTGCTGCCTCGCATTGGTAGTGGTCGTTTGTTGTGGTGGCAACAGGTGGTGGAGCTATAACAGAAGTTGGGGGCAGCAACACTACTCATCGGGTATGAGAGGCAGAGGGAAGGGAAGAACATTTCCTTTCGTAGGGTATTTCATTATAGGTATAAATCACATATGGTGAACCTCATGGTGTTAACTTATGTCATGTTGAGATGTCGTCTTCTGATTGGTTGTTGTTAATGGGCTGAAATCAGCAACTATAGTTCTGAAGCGTTTCTCTTTATTCTTTCCCCAAATCTCAGGGTCTTGATCCTAGATTCTCGGGATATGGTTGTAGAAGGAAAGGATTGACATATCGATAATAAATATCTTGAATATCTCGTCGTTTCCTTAAGGGTAAATATCTTCGATCAGTGATAGTTACCATATTAATCATGTTGGGGGCAGTATGATTCCATGGTAACGAGCATATGGTGTACCTACAACTTTCTAACTCGTTGGGCCCATTACGTGAGCTTCTTACTCTGTACCATTGGACCCATCTAATAGAGATTAAAATAACTCTCCAATTATCCCGTAAATTCCTGTCACGTTGGCATGGTGGAAATTTAAAGATTACGAATGATTCTTGTCTGTCACGTCATTAATTGCGATTGATTGTTTGTACTTTCATGCCACAAGGGGTTGCAATGGCTCTGCGCTACACCCAGTCATGTCACCAGATTGTGGGATTTGCACACAGCAACTATGCAAGAGACTACTCACATTCTTCCTAGGGCATTTCAACTATTGTGTCCCTTGTTATAAGTAGCCCCCTCCTCTTCCCTGTTACCTCTTTCACGTTTTGCTTATTTCTCTTCTTTATTGCTTGTGCTTTTCGTCGAAAACCAGTTTCTTTTCTCCATAATTCTCTGATTGTTTCCATGGCTCGTCAGAATACTTCTCGTTGATCGCGTGCTCCAGAGTCCTCTTCTACTTGTGATGTGTCCTATTATGAAGGCTACATTGGTCGTCGAGTCTTACTAAGGCTGACGTTAGGAAGTTGAGGGATTCGTATGGAATCCCAGACTCTGTGATTCTTGAGGTTCCTCCTCAAGGGGTCGTCGACGCCAAGGGTTTTGCTAAGAAGGAGACCCTCTCTGTTCCCTTTCTCATGGGTTACGGCTTCCTTTCTGTTAACCAATGCGCGACATTCTCGACTATTTGAAGCTAGCATCGGCCCAACTTCACTCTAACGCTTGGAGAATCCACATGTGCTGCTATGTTGTATGGAGGATGGTTCTTGAACCCGCTAGAAGAGGGGTATCCTGACTTGACCGCCCATGAGTTCTTGGCTACCCACGCGATCAGGGCATTGGAAGGCAAAATTTTCAGTTTTCGCCCCTGCCCTCGATATTGCCTTGCTCGATTTGAAGGCCGCCACTTGAATTCCAAACATTGGCAAAAAAATATTTTCTTTGTTTTTGGCTAGGGATAGGAATTCCCTAGTAGGGAGGCCGCTAAGGTTGAGTTCCCAATTCGTGCCATTTGGGGAAAAGTCTCCAACGAAAAAACCATAGTTGTTACTCTTTCTCAACAGGAACAAGCCCTTGTGGAGAGAGTTTACTCATGGGTAGAGCACAACCAGGAGCCCTGCTGACAAGGGTCCACATTGACAGGTTCTTGGTAATGCCTGACCATTCTCGCATCAACGATCATCGCTTTCTAAAGGAGCTTGAGACTTCCCAAGACAAGAAGAGGCTAATCGCGACCCCGGTGGAGAAGGAAAGGAAATGGTCCCGCCGTGAGGATGAGGGAGCGTTTGAGTCTCAACCTCATGAGTCTCATGTCCGAGAAGGTTCCCTAGACTCAGATGGTCTGGGTAATTTGATGGGGCAGGCCCTCTAGGATCTGGCCACGACACTCGACTTCGAGTTCCCTTGACATGGACTTGACTCTGCTTAGTTGCCCGACTTTGCTCTCCCGTCAACCCTGCCAGTCGACCAAGGGCTGGCTGATAAGGAGGATACATACATCGACACCGTTGTTTCTTCTAGCCTCCTGGAATCTGCTACTAGCCATCGTGACACAACCTTGACTGGAGGAGTTGAGATTAGACTTCTGATCGATGAGCCTCAGGTCAATCTTGGCTCTCAACGGGAGGTAGGGGAAGGGGAGCCTACTTTGGGCTCCCTTCCCTCAACTATTTCTGGTGGCAAAACCCCAGTGCTCCCCACGAATTAGACTTGAGCGGGGGCAAGTTTTCAATCCCCTCCTCACCCTTTAGCACCTCTTTAGGGGGCAAGGAAAGACCTTCTTCTTTCCCTATTACTGAGGGGGTCTCATTCTTCCTTGTTCAGGTGGATGACCACATGGCTAATTCCCCTCGTGCCAAGGGGGAAGGTGTTGTGTAGTTGCCACCTATCGACTCTGTAACAATAGGTTCAACTCTGCCTATAGGCGAGGCAGGGTGGAAGCCCTCGAGGGCGTTCCTAGCCTTTGCCTCTTAGGGTCTTTCCATAGCTTGAGGCCTCTTCCTCAAGGCGAGGAGCATGCTGGTCCATCTTGAGCTCCAAACGTGATAGGGTCCACAAAGAGAGATGACTCCGTTCGTACCATGGCGTCCTAACTAAAAGATTTCCTTTCCTTGGTAAGTCATTTGTCAAGTTTGGCCTATGTTTTCTTTTGGGCTCAGATCCTTACACATGTGTGGTTTTGGAAGTGTGTGGACTAGCGGCGGCCTAGATCGTTGATGAATAGGTCGACCTGGAGGATGAAGTCAGGGTCAGGTGCATGTGTGCCTTCTAGGCGAGAAAGGAGGTCATGCGTCTGGAGATTGAGAAGGCTGAACTGAAGGTGATCCTTGACCAAGCTGACGGATACATTCGGTCGTTGGAAGTTGACTTGGTTGGTCTATGCAAAGATGTAGCCGTCCTTGGCGAGGAGTTTGACCGCGCGAAGAGGGAAGCTGCTCTCACTCATTTTGAGCTAAGGGTGCTCTAGGACGAGTGCGCTTTGAAGCAGGAACAACTCTCTCGCCTCAAGTGGGAGTTGGAGGAGGCGAGGAAGCCCTGCAGTGAGCAGATCGAGGTCGTCGTGAATGCCATTAAGGAGCATTTACGCTTGATGTTCAACCTGGAGGAAAGGAGGGGAGAGTTGGAGAAGTTGCCTAGTCGGCATGCAACAATGAATAAAGACCGCGACGGGATGGACTAGAGGCAGAGCAAACTGATGGACTCCATGCTTTGACTCAACATGAGGGTTAAAGCTTGTGATAAGCGTATCAAGAAGTTGGAGTCGAAGTCGGCCGCTTCTGGCGAGGAGGTTGCTTGCCTTTCCCTTCGGCTCTTGGCTGTCAAGTCGCAACAGGGCATTCGACTATATTTATGGCACCGGCCTGGAGAGGTTTAGGACCTTCTTACCGGCAAACCCTCAAACCAACTTGAGGACGCTGAACCTTGATCTTTCAAGCCTAACCGTGCCTCGCGCCTATATGTCGACTCTCTTGGGCGGGACACAATGCCTGATGCATTCTCGACCTTGGCCTTGACCTCTCCAGCTCCTCCTACTTGAACACGACACCTTTTGGTTGTGATCATTTTTGTTTATCATTTTTTCTTTCTTGGTTGCGCTAGCCACCTTTGAATAAGAACGAAATTTTGAGTAAATGGACATTTTTCCTTATGTTAATTGACTATAATAATTGCCTCTGGTTTTTTTGTATTGTATGCTCTATGTTTCAGTCGCTTGATATTCTTAACATGTTTCTAAGCGTCGCTATGGCGAGGGTCGTGCAGTCTGAGGACTTGTGCGCTCTATTCCCCACAACGAGTTTGAGGACTCAACATTAGTGGGCGAGGGTCGAGCAGTCTAAGGACTTCCCCGCACTATTATCCACAGCGAGTCTGAGGATTCAATATTAGTAGGCAAGGGTCGCGTAATCTGAGGACTTGTGCGCCCTATTATCCACAACGAGTCTGAGGACTCGACATTAGTGGGCGAGGAGTTTCGGGCAAGGAGATGTACGAGAGGGAAATACACAACTTTATTCATTGTTCTTCATTGCTTACATAGTCTTTTTTTAGATGCTTGGTGTTCTATGGATGTGACAGCTTCTTTTCTTGGGCTTCTTTTAAGCGATACAACTTGAGTTTTCTGTTGAATAAGTGTACTCAAATATGATAAAATCTAAAATCAAGAAGTTCAACATTACACATTCTTTATGTTGAATAGGTTTCCAACTTTTGGGATTAACCCAATTAAGAATGGACAGTTCTGTTTTTGCATTTTCTCTTTTTTATATTATATAAAAGAAAATACTTTTCCCCAACCAATCGACCAATCTACTAGATTAAATTGAGGAATTTAATGCAAATCAAAGGAGCTATGTTTATGTTTCACTTTTTCGAAAAATCTTTATATTCACTCCAAACAATTAATTTTAACTCAATAAATATTCTACTTTTTTTTTCTAAAAAAAAAAAAACTTCTTATTTAATCATTATCTAGACTTCTGTTAAAAAAGAAATATACAAAAACAAAAATAAATTTTACAAAAACACATAAAACTCGCGCTCACAAAATTTCATCTGAATAATTTCTCAAATCTATCAATTTATTTTTATAAACCTCAATGCACAACATATTTAAAAGTTTTTATTTATTGAAATACCCTCTTATTTCTCTCTTTTATCTCTATACAAATTACAATCTCGATTCTTAAATCTTTTGAAGAAATTCTCAAAATCTTCACCTACAAAATAAATTGATCTCAACTTGATGCTTTTGTCATATTTGATAGGAAAAAATTTATTCATTATTATTTTTTTATCATTTTTTTATAATGTTATGATGTGGTATTAAATGATAGATTCACAAGTAAAATATAATAAATGATTTCTAATCATCTAATATCATATCATAAGATAACAAAAAAATAAAAAAAAAATAATGAGTAGCATTACTTATTTGATAGTTGACCCACAAAATTGGTTTATAATGCCACGGTGGATTTTAGACAACTGGAATCTTTAGCTCTAAGTAGATAGGGGCTGATGTTATAAGGGTTCACATCACTGCCCCAACTTCATCTCCATCTTACAAAAAAAGCAGACCCCACCAGATTCCTTCTGTGACCAATTGGCTAATCAATTATGAAAAATGATATTATATTGTCTTATTTTGTTTTTTTTTTTTATATATATATATTTCATATATTTAATTTTTTTTATTTATTGATTAAGAAAGTGATTATTAGTATATTAATATTTTTTTTTATATTTTTTTAAATTGTTTAAGAATATTAAAAAACTACGAATAAAAAAATAGAAAAAATTAAAAAGCAAAATTTTACCTAAGAATACAATACTGTTGGGCAACACCCTAGTTACACTCATGAATAACCAATATTATTTTTTTTACCTAAAAAGCAAAATAAAATATTTTTCTTTTTATTATTATTTTTTTCGCTCTGATTCATAGGGTTAAATCATAAATATTGTTGTTTATGAGAAGGATTATAAGAATAATGCTATACATTATATTCTTATCTTATTTTAATTATATTAAATAATATGTGATATATTTATCACTATTAAATGATGAAGAAATATATAATAAATAATTATTTAATAATAATAAATACGTCACATTTTATTTAATGAAATAAAAATAAAATAATAAAATAATGTATAAAATTTTACACATTAAAAAGCTTAGTAAAAAAATTAAAAAAAAATGTCCATAATTGCTGCCGGCATGTCATAGTACTTGTATACTGCAGTTGCGAAACATATGTGGCTGTGTGATCTTGGTGGTGATTATTTTTTTCAAGGAAAATGATTTACGCTCAGCATTTTTCGAACACACATGTTCACCAAAAACTGTCTGGAGTCTTGTCTTTGTCATTGCCATGTCAGCACTAAATAAGTCAAAAGGAAATTAAATATAATTTATATCTTTGAATCTTGGTGTCTCTTTTGTAATCTCGACCCAAATTATCACTTTTATAACATAGTGTTCTTAAAGTTAAAAGATTTTACATTAATGTGTACTCTTTATTAAGATCCCACCATCATGATTATAGTGTATAATATTTTGAAAAATACTCCTGACCAGAGACACCTATAATATGTATTTATCAAAGACCAATAGAGAAGTGATATGTAAGGCTTCCTTAATTGTGATAGTGGGGATGCATACAGGAGATTTGTGTTTCTCCTTCCCGATCGAGTCTCATCTCTCTCTCCTTCGAAATTGATCTCCTCTCTCTCATTCGATAGCTCACGGAAGACTCTTCATCTCTCTACTTCGAGACATCCAGATTCACACATACAGGTAGACTCTCCCTCTCTCTCCTTCGATCAAATGTCTCTCTCTACTTCGATCGATCGACTCTCCCTCTCTCTACTTCGATCGCTCAACTCTCTCTCTCTCTCTCTCTCTCCCCTTCCCTCTCTCTCGATTTCGATCTCTCACGGAAAATTTCTCCCGAAATCAATCGGTCGACTCTCTCTCTCCCCTTCGATCTCTCTCCGTCGATCTCTCTCACGAAAACCCTCCCAACTGTCAAGCACCTCAGGTATGGTTTCTCTTTTTGTAATTCCTAATTTCTAATAGTGTGTGTTTTGTTGTAGGATTTTTGAGATTTTTGGCTTTGATTTCTCATTGTCTGCACAATGACGAACCAAGCATTTCGAGAGGGAGTAGAGGTTTCGATGAGCATCTGGGTGGCTTCGATGGGAGCAGAGAGAGAGGGAGCAGAGGTTTTGTGAACATAGAGAGTGAGAGAGCAGAGAGAGGTGGAGGGGAGGCTTGAGAGAGGGAGGGTTTGGTTTTCTAAACAGAGAGAGTGAGAGAGCAGAGAGAGGGGGAAGGGGATGCTTGAGAGGGAGGGATGACGCAGAAGTTATTTTCTAATATTTTTCATCTATCTTGATAGTTAGGGCATGCTAATGATCTTAAAATTATATTGTTTGGGTTTTACATTTTAAGAAAAATAGTGTTAATTTGAGGTATAAAGTGGAAGCATTTTTCCAAAGTATACTCTTTATGGCATGAAAATTTATAATTAATATAAATTCTTAATTACTAATTAATATATGACTGTTAAGATTCTGTCATGTCACCTTTATTATTTATTTTTAACTCATTAGAGGCTTGTTTGGTTATACAAAACTAAATTATCTCATCTCATCTTATATAATTATAACTTTTCCAAACTCCCACACAAAATATAATAAACAATTTAACTTTTTCAAATATCAAAATAAAAATTATATTAAAAAATTATATTATAACAATATTTTATTCAACTTTCAACAAAACATCTCATCTCATCTAAACTGTATAACCAAACGAAACCTAACGATAGAAGTGGAAGAGTGTTCTATTTTTAAAAGTATAATTAATATACATTAGTTTATAGTTTATTGTAAAAAACATTAATTTGTTATAAGGTGGAAATTAAGCTTGCTTTAGGTTCAATATTATTGGAATTTGTAACACACTTATGGATTAGCACATGATATTTTAAAAAAATAAAATTATCACATCATATATGTACATGCAAGAAAGTAATCATTACCCGATGATTATCTGAATATTAACAAAGATATAAATCTCCTTCCATTTTTTTTTCATTAACTAATGGCTAATCTCCCCCTATTCCCTAGATCAATATCCTTCATGATCATGATCATCTTCTTTGCCTGCAAACTCTATTAACGATGAAGGTTCAAGTTTCCACCAGGACCAAAACCTTGGCCAATCATAGGAAACCTTTTACCAAACCAAGCCAGTAAAATGCCAAAACTATTTAGAAATGACCTCAAACTTACATATTATCGGTTTGGTATGGTTCAAATCTAAGCATAGTAGTGTCAAACTCAGAATTGGCAAAGGAATTAGTTCTCAAAGATAAGGATCTGCAATTTGCAAGTCGTAAGGCAACTGCTAAGATAACCAAAGCTGATGGCGGCAAGGACCTTATCTGGGCTGATTATGGCTCGCTTCCACTATATATGTGAAGGTAAGAAAGCTTTGTACTCTTGAGCTTTAGTCCCGGTTTGGATTGGAAACCGGGGTAAACAATTTTCAACTCCTTTTAACTCATATCATCTCATCATTACAATTTTTTCAAATTTCCACGCAAAATATAATAAACAATTCAATTTTTTCAAATCTCAAAATAATAATAATATTATAACAATATTTTATTCAATTCATCTAAAACCATCTCAACTCATCTGAAGATTTATGTCCCAAGATTCTTGAGGCCCTTAGACCCATTAGGGATGATGAAGTTAGAGCCATGGTTGATTCCATTTTCTAGGATTGCAGCAGACCTGAAAATCATGGGAAAAGTGTAGTGGTGGGGAAGTATTTGAGCTAATGTGGCATTCAACAATATTACAATACTGGCCTTTGGAAAGCGGTTTGAGAATTATAAGGATGGTGTAATAGACAAGAAAGGGTTGGAACTCATTGCAATTGTGGTAAATGCAATAGATCAGCTTGGAGAATCACTTACCTTATTTGAGTCAATCAAGTGGCTGGGATGGATTGCATGGATTAAAAATGAAGAATTTGCCAAGTATTCTGCACGCAGAAAGAAGCTTATAACCCGGACTCTCATGGAAGAGCACATGCACACTTGCAATAATATTGATGGTGATGAGAAGCCTCACTTTGAGGATGCATTGGCTACTCTTAGAGAAAGATATGAACTCAGTGAGGATGCCATAATAGGACAACATTGGAACAGACATTGTCACTGCAGGTATGGACACCATTGCTATATATTACTGCAGAATGGGCTATGGGCCATATATAGCTGAGTTGATCAAGAACCGAGGGTCCAACACAAGGCCCAATAGCAGGACAGCGTGCTCAGGCCCAATCATATGATGTCAGAATCCGAAGCCCCAAGCCTACCTTACTACAAAGTGTAGCAAAGGAGGCATTAAGGTTGCACCCTCCAACCCCATTGATGCTACCCCATAGGGCCAATGCCAATGTCAAGATTGGAGGGCATGACATTCCAAAGGGTTCAAGTGTTCATGTGAACGTTTGGGCCATAGATTGGGACCCAAAGGTTTAGAAAGAACCATTGGAGTTTAGGCCTGAACGGTACCTGGAAGAGGACGTTGACATGGAAGGCAATGATTTTCGTTTACTGCCATTTGGTGCAGGGCGGGAGGCGCATGTGTCCAGCCGCGCAGCTTAGTTTGCATCAACTTGGTCACCTCCATGGTGGGTCAGCTACTGCACCATTTCAAGTGGATCCCACCTGAAGGGGTGGGTCCCAAAGGAGGAGATAGACATATAACTGAGCCCCGGAATGGTGATTGGTGAGTTACATAATCATAACTAATAAACATGATCCAATTCATTACATGAAACAAAACCAGAATCACTTCACAATCATAAGCCTTCATTCAGTTCATGATGAGTATTATTTTCACAAGCACATTGAACAGAAGAACTCAAAACACAAATGGAATATGATTTTTGCCCAGGGGGAATGGGGTACACATTATTAAAGGGAGGAGATCAGAAACCAGAAATACTGAAGGAGGAGGGGGAGAAAAAGGAGATGAGTGACTAGGTGGATATTGCATAGTGGGTAATGTTTATAACATCTTCCGGTCGAGAGGGTGGATGGGTCTTGTTTCTCATCCTCAGCTGCTGGTACTCTTTGTATTGGAATCCTCTGTACTTTGGTGGCTCTCCAATCTCTTTGGTGAACTGTGATAATGGTTCCACCCACTTGTCTCCTTGCAAGTTATAGAAATATGCATATGAGAATCTGCTTCTTTCTTCTCGTCTCACCACTCTGTGAGTAGCACTCTTAAATTTTTTGTTGCTCAACACCTGAAATCTCCAAATCATGTTTTCCAAAGAAGAAAACAAATCATTAGTTGGTTTGTTCCAACCACCTTTAATCATAAGTTACTTCGACTCTTCCTAGTTCTCTCTTAGGAATAATGAGTTTGAAAATAGATCAGATGATCAGAAGAGATGAAATTTGGACTACTACCTGAATGACATCGCCTAGATTGACAACAATGGTGTCTTCAACTGGAGTTACAGGAATCCATTCTCCATTTTTGAGAACTTCTAGGCCTCCAACTTCGTCTTGAAACACAAAAGTGATCAAATTCCCATCTTCATGTTCCGAGATACCATTACTCTCTTCTTCAGTTGCCGGGAAGTAACGCAAAGCTGCCATGAAATCCCAGCTCCTATCTTGATTGTATTCCTTAAGGAAGTTGGGAGGGAGACCCAAGCAGTCATTTAAGATGCTCTCTACAAGCACTCCAGTTCTGGTTAAGTGGGAGAACATCTCTTCCAACACTTCCCTATCAAAATCAACAATATGCATATATTTTAACCATGTTTGAGTAATTAAAACATATATCTGCCAGTAGTACTGCATGCAATCAGCTAACTAAAAATTTATATTCTTCCCAACTGCACCAATTAATTTTGATGAACAATAATGACTGAATGAGTATTTCATAACCTCGTAATTGTCAAGAATATAATACAAATAATAAAATCTACCTCTTCCCATCAGCTTAAGCTTTTGAGACAAGTGGTAATTTCACAGTAATTGCTATTCTTCATCTTGAATTTCTCATTAATAGTTATAATAGCTGACGTGACAGTTTAAATAGCTTCTTAAATGAAATGAAAAGCCACTTACAATAAGTTATATTAACTGGTATGATTGAAAATGACAGAATCTAGGATGAAAAACAACATTTTCCTATTATTGCAAGCCTGTTTAATGCTTGGTGTCCGATTTAGTTTGAGGTGATAAAATCGGGTAGATCACGGCCAATTACCTGAATTCCGGTGGGTTTTGGGGGTAGATATTGAAGCCAGAGTTGGGTGGAAAGAGGAGCAAGTACTCATTCTTGTCCGGTGAGTTTTGAGGCTGCCTATTGTAACCAGCAGGAAGAGGTGCAGCAGATACAGGACTAAACTTGAGCTTTTCCTCATCAGGGTACTCAAAAAATGTCTTGGAGAGTTGGAGGGCACGGTTCATCAGGTCGAGTGGCACCCCATGGTTCACAATACGGAAGAACCCATGCTCTAAACAGGACTGGTAAATTGCGTCCATTGCTAATTTCTTCTTCTTGTCTCCCTGATCACCATTGCTACTTAAGAAAGGAGAGAGATCAACTGTGGGAATGCCTGAGCCGGCCATTTCTTTCAACCTCGATCAAACTCTGCTTGCAGCTTGATGACTTTGATTCTGTAGCACTACACCATGGAATATTCATTTTAAAGTTGAAGATATAGAAGCAGACAAAATCAAGTAGTTCTTTATGTAGCCACAAAACATATTAAAAAGGATGAATGGCAGACATTCAGACTTCTTCTTGTACACTAGAAACTTGCAGCTGGCTAAAATATAATATAAAAAGGGTGATAAAATATAAGTGAAAACCGAGGGAGAAAAATGCAGCCAATAATATAAGAAAAATGCAGACAATAATATTAGAGTTGAAGGACGTAGGTTGGTGAGAGATTGGTAGGTCGGCAAAAGAAAATGCTAGAAAGAAACTGACAAAAATGGTCATGAACTGAGACTGACAATTATTGTTGGTGCGTCTAAGCTCGATCGTGCAGCTTATGAATGGCCTGCAATTTCATCAGTCTTGCAGAAATCCTTACAAAGAAGGAAGATTGTGCCTTCGAGTTTATATCTTTAAAATCCAAATCTCCAATTTAGATTATATATTAAATGGATGATCTATATCTTTAAAATCAAGATCTTCTGATCATTAGATTATATATTAAAATTTAGATTTAGATTTGGATGAGTTTTAAGCTTAGATTCCAAATTACATTAAAGATACATGCCAAATTCAAGTTTAGAGACCGATTCGAAAAATCATAATCGGGTTCGGAATCAGGTAAGGATTGATTCAATAAATTTGGTGATTCAACAAATTGAATGAGACAATTCATAACAATTTTGAATCAGTTATTTCAATGGTGATAAAAATATTAAAAATCATATATAATGTAATTCAAACATTTAAAGTATAGAGAGTAAAAGTATAAATTCATTTATTAGTTTCATTAAACATATCATTTATGTATTTATCCTCAATTGTTGACATTTTTTTGCCTCATATACGAAAAAGATAAAAGACCAATAAGTTATAAATACAGTGGCAAATATAGTATTTTATGCACAACCACAAATTTAATATAAAATACTCATTCATCTCTTAATTTTTTTTGTTCAACTAAATAAAATAAAAAACTACATGTTTTGTCTTTTAAATTTTCTGTGATTGTTATTGAATATAATGATGAAGTTAATATATGTTTAGATCTATCATATTTTTGTACAGAAATGTAAAAAAAAATAAAAAATAAACTTAATTGTTAGATAACTTAAAAATTATAGTTCTAAATCAGTTGGCATCGGTTCAAATAAGTTTAAAATCGACTTAAATTGATCGATTGAAGGGGTTCAACAAACGATGAAAAAAGTTCACAAAAATCAGTTCAATTTTTTAACGTTTTTTCGAACATTGATATTAACCCTCCCTGCATAAACAATAATTGACCAGAAATGTATTTTTTCCAGCATTGATGTCACGAATACAATATGAATGTTAAATCAGGAGATGATCTAATCTGGCAGCTGTATCACAGCAAATCTCACTTACTGATCCGAGAAATGATCACATATATTGTAGCACTAATCATGCTAATAAATGGCAAAATCTGTGTGGACAATCGGCATGTACAGGAAGAACACCAGAACAGATTTACACCAAATACTATGATTTTACTCTCATTTAAGTTACCACGAAATGTAATAATATACCAATTGTCGTCAAGGAGCCAGCATATGATGGAGGGAACCCACAAAAAATAACCCCAGAAAACAACAGAAAATGGCCTTGAAGCAAAAAGAAATAACATTCCGAAAATTACAGACTGGCCCAGTGGGCAGTAGTCAATTGCCTACAAGATAAAAGAGCTATTATAAAAGAGTTACCATGGTCACCCTCCACTATCACAGGATATTTCAGCAACTATTTAAAGACCGCTCACTTTACATAAATAAACTGTTACCAAGGCAATGAAACCCACAAGCGAACACGCTGATTAAGGTACTTCACTTGCCATCATCCTCACCACCATCTTCGTCGTCTTCGTCGTCATCATCATCTTCTTGGTCATCCTCATCCTCTTCAGAGTCATCACCATCCTTTCCCTGGCGGTGGGCAAAATTCAAAATGAAAAAACAATTATCTAGATCTGTAATGCCTGTCATATAATCCCACCAGAAAAAAAGCCATAGGCATTCAACGGCCTTGGAATATGACAATCCTAATTTTCATATTAATGAGTATTAATTTCATATCTGGAAGTCCAAACAGGCTAAACACTAATATATAGTCAACAATACTGTTGCTAACGACTGAAACTACAGGATACCCTCACTCAAATACTTGACAAACTGTAAGTGCATGTTAAGCCTCACCTCAAAGATCTCCTCCCACACCTCTCTCAAATCGCTTCAGCCAACTAACTACTTGAGTCTTCGAATCAATCTACAAAAGTAATTAACTTTGAGACATAGGTAAAGACCATAGAGAAGAGCCTTTAGTTCTGCTCAATAGTTGGTTCCTCTCCCTTAACAAGCAGGAAATCCTATAGGAACTGTTTTCAGCCTGTTCCGGTTTAGCTGGGAAATGCCAAGGCAGGTAATGGACCTGTTGATTTGCTGAAACGGTAGGTATGGTAGTCTTCACATGGAACTTCGTGGAAAATGGTCCTGATTTGCTAGTGGTGCATTTGGAGGGAGGAATGCTGGAGGATTTTGAAAAGAATATGGAGCAGCCAAAGGATTTCTTTAGATCTCTTTACCATTAATGGCAACAATCATGAATTTATCCAGGTTTACTTTTTAGATTTTTTTTTTTTTTTTAACTCTTTCAACACAGGCAATTTTAGTGTATGTTCCTGGTGTACTTTGTATCACCTTTTGCTCAAATAAAGGTATCTAACTAAGTCAAATAAAAATTAACTGGGTAGTACAAGACCTTCAACCACATTTTAGTCAACCACCAATAAGCTCATAAAGCCTGAACTAAACCTCAGCAGAAGCAATCACCCTCTCTTGGTCCATTTCCATCAAGGGGGGAAGAGATGTTGTGACACCATGCCAGCCATTATTACAACAGTCTAAAGAATAATTATGCTCCAAAAGTACTTCCACGTCATTAATGAGCTTCTTCTATTTTATTTTTTATATAAGTAAGAAACTTCTTCTAGTTGACATAAATCTTACACTTGGGATAACAATTCAAGAACCATTTGGCTTGTTTTTTCCAGACTCATGAAGGGAAGCTGAATGTTAACCAGCTTTCTCAAAGCCTCCTATTGAACAGTTCAAGATTCCAATCACCCCAAATTGCCTCCCCACCAACTAGACATAGTTCTCATATTGACCTTACATCAGCAAAGTACTTTAATCATGTATGACCATGTTCAGAAACAAGGGTACCAAATCTTTTGAAACCTGCACATAGTTCTGCTAGTTGTCCTACCCAACACAAGTGGTTGGGAGACGTTTATGCACATGTGACTGTTTTAGCTCAACATCAAATGGTAAACCTAGTGCGATTACACCAAATATAAACTAAGCTACATATTGTTCCCAAATGGGCAAACTGTTCAAGGGATGCAGTGAACTAACATCAAATTCCCCAAACATACACACAAAAAACATATAACATATACATTTACCTCTTCTCCGGCCCCTTCCTCATCAAAGTCTTCCTCATCCGCATCCTATTTCAAAGATGCCACCAACTACTATTAGAATAGACGAGTATGAAAGTAATAGACGCTCCTAAGAAATTGATAAAAAAAAACCCATTGATGACTAATGGGATTAAAGGGAAAGAAACAAGAGAAAAGAAGTTACATTATTGAAGTATGTGAGTGGATTTGGCCATAAATCCTCCTTGATGATTTCTGCAATCTGAAATTTGTCGGAAGTGAAAGCTTAATACATAAGTCCAATAAGTGTATCAAAATAAGATAATGGTAGCAATGGAAAGACACCAGTAACTCCAACATTGAATGAAAAATACTGGTGGAAATTTGAAGGTAGAAACAGAACTTACCTCATCATGAATGTCATCCAAGTGATCTTTCTCTTGAAGATCGGTAAACCAGCTAAAGAAGCTGCATTCAACATGATAAAACAGAATGCGACATAGGCATAAATAGGAAGAAAATATAAAAGAGAAGATGTCATTCTCATTCTCTTGTATATGTCAACCACCTAAAGAAGTTGCACTCAACATGATAAATGCTGCACATGCATAACATGACGAAAATATGAAAGTGAAGATGCTCAATTGATATTTTTTTATACAGTAAAGATGCTCAATCGATATAAAGAATGTTAAGGCCCAATCTTATCCATACCTCAGATGTTCGCGATATAATAATGTTGATAATTACCATGTCTCAGGCAACCACTAGTATCTCTTTTACTTCATGTTGATCTCAAACACAATACAAAATAATAAAAATAAGGAAATTTTTTAAAAACATCTAAGTTTTCTTTTACCTCCAGTGTCAGAATTATCATAAATCTGAATTTTCAGAAGAGCATTGGGATATCAAATCATATCAGTGACTACAGCAAAGCTAATTCCTTTTTAACCAATTCGAAATATTTCAAGAGACTGCCACAATTACCAGTACAATATTGTGTTCATAACCTGAAGTAGTGGTTATATTCCGTAATTGAATAACTCTTATGATCTACCTATATTACATTTTTTTCAGTAAAAAAGGATGATCAAAGTTATTGAACTGGCTGAAAACCTACTTCCACTAGGCTCAGGAAAACTGACCTTTCATCGCTAGCAGGCCGCTTGCTCCCTTTCTTCTCATAGTTAACCCCATTTGGTATGCCCTTCCCATATATATAAAACAATCAGTCAAACCGCAACAAAAAATACAAGTTTAATATGGCCAATAGTAGTAATTTAAGTAGGCCTTACCATGCCCTCTTTCCATTTTATTGATGTCGCAGTAATTTTTGTTGTTCCATCATCGTCAGCATAAGTGAACGTCTTTGTAAGCTTTGTATCTTCAAAATAAGGGTTTGGGTTAAAGTGCTGCAAATTGGAGACACAAATCAGTTATGATTCATAGTTCATCAGTTGATGCATGGATGATTTTTTTTTTTTTCCATAAGTATGAAGCATGGCTGAAATTCACATCCGCGTGGAAATGCAACAAGGAATTACTTTTCAAAAGTCGCCTACAAAAGTAATCATCTGAAAATAATTTTTTTCTTTTTTGGATAGGTACAACAGGGTTTTATTAGTACTCATTGAAGAAGTAGGCATAGCCCATCATTAGGAAAGAAAAAAAAAAAAAGTACACTCACCAATGTGATAGAGTAACCCGATTTGACATCTTTGAAATCCTCTACTTCCAGAGAGCTTAAATACTTGAATATCTACCAAAAATGTAGGAAAGAATTAAGCAAAATCTCTACAAAGGCACATGTCAAAATTGGGGAAACCAGCTAGATTGTAAGATACATAAGAAGAACCCTCGCAACATGATTCATTGAGTTTAAAGTAAGAATATACGTGTGAAACTCAAATCTTCTAATCAAAGTAGGCACAAAGTCCAAACCTTTTGATCCTCTTCACTCAAAAGCTCGCTTAGAGCAGGATGACTCAAAAACTGCATAGAATTGGAAAAAAAAATCAAATGAATAAAGATGTCTTAACTCCATAGCAGCAAACATATTGCAAACTCCCAAAGATGAAGAGAGGGAGACAGATTACTAACAGCAGTCAACCAGAAGTCAGGAATGGCTTTAATAATATCATTTCGCTTATCGTAAACGGGCTTGCGTATCTCATTATACTTCTGCTCCACTTCCAGGACCTTATCACTGGCCTCCTCATTTATCTATAACATTAGAAAATAATTACAGATGACAATTATGTCACTATGTCAGAACAGCTTCAGTGGCACATAAGTGAACATCCAATCAGCTATATTTAAGAGGTAAACCAGGAGGCTTCCAACAGAAATAAAAGTTATATGCATCCAAATTTCCATGTGTGGGTCTAAGTAAAGTTGTCACATATTCATTTTCTCTCCATACACCTTGTGTTTTTAGTTTCATTCTTTTCTGGTTTGCTATCCTATGCATTGATTCCGATGGTGCCTTCCGGCGTTTGATGGTGCATTTGAAGATTTTTTTTTTTTTACTGGTAAAATATGTCTTTCATCAAAGGGATTAGTATTGAATCAAAACTGTTTGAGGTGTCACGGGATGGGAGGTTCGTGATCCTTACAGAGAAGGGGTGGAAAGTGGTAAAAAAGATGTTGCTAGGGTTGGGGACAGTACATTGGTTTTACAAGGCACTGGAGGAGTGCTTGAAGGGGGAGGGAAAGGGTTTCTACACTGCCCACAGGGATGGGGACAGGGGTTATATTGCTCAATGTTGCACCAACTCTAGGGGAGAATATATGGCGTTGGCGGAGTATGGTGGAGGGGGACGTCGGAACTTCATCTTCATACTAGGGGACAGGGACAGATTGGGTTGGAAAAAACTTGTGGTGGTGCTGAAGGAAGTTGGAAATGGTGGTGGTTCACGACTGTTTCCACCACCCACGACTTCGTAGAACTCAATTTTCCGATAGTACAGTGATGTTCTTCGAGGTAGCAGAGAGGTGGAGAGGCCTCGAGACATGAACTGGGCAGAGAAAGGTCTGTTGAAGCAAGGTCCTGTCACTTCTTTGGGTAATGATCAGTTGTGGTATGGAGATGGCAGAGTTCATGTTGCACTGAAAGAAGAAAACATGTTGAAGGCTCTTTGCAATATGGAGGTGCAATTGGGAGAGCTAACAAATAAAGTGGTATGGCTAAAACGATTTGTTGAATCAAATGGGATGAGGGAGCTGAACCTAGGCCAGGGATGGGCAGCTGAAGGCCAACGGGCCAGGGATTGGGCTAGGGAGCCCATAGGTAAGGGGAAGGGAAAAAAAAGTGGGCCAGGGATGGGAAGCTGAAGACCATCGGGCCAGGGATTGGGCCACGGGTCTTGAGTTTGGGCCTCAGCCCAGCAAGGACCAAAAGAGAGTTGGCCCTTTCTGGAGGAAGACGAGCCATCGCTTCCAAGAGGAGGAAGCTGGCCCATCGGGGGGTGAGGCCGAGCCGCCGCTCCCGGCGTTGTCTCAGACAACCTCCCGGAGGTGGGAACCCATACGGCGGAGGTGATGGCGTTGGTAGAGACCGTAACAGTGTCTGATGCCCTAAGAAAGAGCAAAAACACGGCTGACGTTGAGGCAAATGTCTCAGACCTTGCACAAAAAGGTGCGAAGGAGGACAACGTTACCGTAACAGGGTCAGTTGCCCATACGATGGAGGTTATGGCGTGTGCGGAAACTGTAACAGAGTCTTTCATCCTAAGAAAGAGCAATAACGCGGCCTTCGTTGAGGCAAATGTCTTGGATCTAGCACAGATAGGTGCGATGGAGGCTGGCGACACCGGTAACGCACCATTGGGGCTGGAAGTTTGTGCGACTGAGGAGATTTCTACCAGTGGTGCCGTTCCCATGGGGGATGCTCAGAACCTTTCCAGTGATGAACCACCCATTCGGGAGCATGGTGAAGCAAGTTCAGATAAGACATCAGAGGACTCTTTTACAAAGGAGTCAGAAGATGACGATATGCAGTTGGTCATATGCGAAGGGGAATGCATAGATAGAAGAGATGCTGAACCATTACGAGTGCTCCCTCCTAGCCACAACTCTAAAATTCCAGATTGGGTTTTCAAGATAGTGGAGGAGTTGCAAGTTTGGGCTGGGGTGTCCCATACAGGCTTTGAAGAGCAGTTTAGGGCTCTTATTATTGCCATTGAAGAGAGTAGATTGAAGTCGGCTGTAAAGAGAGATAGGGAACTTAAAAGACTACAATGCTCTATAAATTATGACGTGAAGGAGGGAAGTGGCAGTAGGGATAGAACGAAAGGGAGGGGGATGACCATTGTCCATGAAACCTAAGATCCTCTCATGGAATGTGCGGGGGCTTAATGATAGCAACAAGTGCCTTCGCATAAAATCCTTGTTGCGAATGTGGAAGGTGGATATAGTGTGTCTTCAAGAAACAAAGTTAAGGATCATTGATCAAAGACTTATCCGTAGTTTATGGGGTTGTTCTTATGTGGGCTGGTCATACTTGGCGTCAGAAGGAGCATCGGATGGGGTGCTTTTGATGTGGGATAAAAGAGTTGTGGAGGAGGTGGAGGAGTGTGTTGGGACTTTTTCGGTGGCTTGTTTATTCAAAAATGTAGTAGATGGGTGGGAATGGGCATATGCAGGCATTTATGGGCCAAACCTAGATAGAGAAAGGAGAAGGCTATGGGAGGAGTTGGCGAGGGTATATTATCTATGGGATGTGCCGTGGTGTATGGGCAGAGATTTCAATATCACTCGTTTTCCAAGCGAGCGATCAGGGAATACTCGCCACACAATAGCCATGGAGGAGTTTTCCGAGTTCATGTTTGATTTGGATCCAATGGATCTTCCACTTGCTGGGGGTGAGTTCACATGGTCTAACAGTAGGGAGTGGTCAAGATTGGATAGGTTTCTCGTCTCTCCTTCTTGGGAAGCCCATTATTCGGAGTTGTATCAAAAGAGGATGGCCCGGTATTGCTCGGATCATTTTGCTATTATGTTAGATTGTGGAGGCATTAATAGGGGTCGTCAGTATTTCAAGTTCGAAAATATGTGGTTAGCAGTGGATGGTTTTGTTGAGAAAGTCCGTACCTAGTGGTCTTCTTATCAGTTCTCGGGTACCCCTAGTTTCATCCTTGCAGGTAAGCTAAAGGCCTTGAAGCAAGACTTAAGGAGGTGGAACATGGAAGTTTTTGGCAATATTGACAACCAGAAGACTATCCTTTTGAAGGAGCTTCAGGAATTGGAGGAACAGTTGTTGTTGGGAAATGCCTCTGGTGACTGAATTGGAGAGGGTCTTGTTGATGGAGGAAATATCATGGCGTCAAAAATCTAGGGCCCTTTGGTTAAAAGAAGGGGATAAATGTACGAAGTTTTTTCATAAGGTGGCCAATTCTCATAGGCGCAACAACACTATTGAGACTCTTAAGGCAGGTAATCAAGTTCTCTTCTCCCCCTGATTTAGAAAATCACATTGTGAACTATTATGAGAATTTGCTGACGGAGCTGACTTGTTGGAGGCCAAAGCTCGATGGTTTGCCTTTTGAGTCCATTGAGATGCTGAGTGCAAGTTGGTTGGAAAGACGTTTTGAAGAAGATGAGGTGCATAAGGTCATTAGAAATATGGCCAAAGACAAAGCTCCAGGGCCGGATGGGTTTTCGATGGGGTTTTTCCAGCATTGTTGGGAAATTGTGAAAGGCGATGTTTTTTTTTTTATAAGTAAAAATTGTGAAAGGCGATGTTATGCGGGTCTTTATTGAATTCCATGCTTTCCAAAAATTTGAAAAATGCTTCAATGCGACGTTCATAGCCCTTGTTCCGAAAAAACAAGGAGTGGTGGAAGTTGATGATTTCCGTCCCATTAGCCTAGTGAGTGGGGTGTACAAAATCATCTCGAAGGTTCTAGCTAATCGATTAACTGTGGTAATGGAGCAAATTATTTCGAAACCTCAAAATGCCTTCGTTCGGGGGAGGCAGATACTTGACTCAGTTCTTATTGCCAATGAGTGTTTGGATCAGAGGTTAAAGGAGGGTAAATCAGGCATACTTTGTAAGCTTGATATGGAGAAAGCCTATGATCATGTAAATTGGGATTTTCTCCTTTACTTACTTGGGAGATGTGGTTTTGGGAACAGGTGGATTTCATGGATTCGATACTGCATTTCTACTGTGCGTTTCTCAATGCTAGTTAATGGTACTCCGGTGGGTTTCTTTAATAGTTCCCGCGGGTTGAGACAAGGGGACCCGTTGTCTCCATTTCTATTCGTAATTGTTATGGAGGCACTAGGCCGGATGTTGAAGGCAGTTGTAGATGGGGGTTTTATAGCGGGTTTTTCGGCAGGCAATGGTACTTATGGCTCTGTTATGATCTCACATATTTTATTTGCAGATGATACACTGCTCTTTTGTGAAGCGGAGTTGGGTCAAATCCAAGCCATAAGAGCACTCTTGTTGTGCTTTGAGGCTGTGACAGGTCTCAAGGTTAACTTGGGCAAATTTGAGATGGTGGAGGTGGGTGTGGTGCCCCATATCAATATAATAGCAGAAACGTTGGGGTGTGAAGTGGGTTCTTTGCCTATGAAATATTTGGGGCTTCCTTTGGGGGCCACTTTCAAAGCTAGAGGTATTTGGGAAGGTATTATTGAGAGAGTGGAGAAACGGTTGGCTGGGTGAAAACGGTTGTATCTATCGAAGGGAGGGCGACTCACATTGATCACTAGTACTTTATCTAACCTCCCAACTTATTTCCTATCTCTATTTCCGTTGCCGGCAGGGGTGGCGCATCGTATCAAGAAGTTATTCCGGGCTTTCTTGTGGGGTGGTCTAGGGGAAGAAACCAAATTCCATCTGGTTAATTGGAATAAAGTTTGTTCCCCAGTTTCGAGTGGAGGTTTGGGTTTGCGCAATTTGAGGACTTTCAATAAAGCTCTTTTGGGGAAGTGGCTATGGAGGTATCAAGAAGAAGGGGAGTCTTTGTGGAAGGAAGTTGTAGACTCTAGACATGGAGGTGCTTGAGGGGGTTGGTGCACTAATGAAGTGAGGGGGGGTATGGTGTGGGTTTGTGGAGATATATAAGGGGGGGATGGCAATGCTTTAAAAATAATATTAGATGTGTGGTCGGACAAGGCACCCGTATCAAGTTTTGGCAGGATGTCTGGTGTGGAGAGCGGTCTTTGGAGAGAGCCTTCCCAGCTCTCTATAACATTGCGGCTAATAGGGAGGCTTCGATAGCGGATCTATTTGTGTTTGCCCAAAACTCGTATCAGTGGAATATCTTATTCACTCGGGCCAACCGTGATTGGGAGTTGACTACTGTTTCTGAATTTTTTAGCTTGATATACTCATCAGAAGGTTTAACGGCACAAGATGACAGGTTACAATGGAGGTGCAAGGACAGTAAGAAGTTCTCAATCAAAACATATTATAAAATTCTGGCATCACAAGGTAATGTACATTTCCCGTGGAAAAGTGTTTGGAGGTCGCGAGTACCTTCCAAAGTGGCTTTCTTTGTGTGGACTGCTGCACTTGGAAAAATTCTAACCACGGATAATTTAAGGAAGATGGGCCTCATTGTGATGGATTGGTGTTATTTGTGCAAAAAACATGGCGAATCAGTGGACCATCTATTATTGCATTGTGAGGTGACGAGAGAGTTGTGGAATGGGATATTTAGTAGAGTTGATGTTGCGTGGGTTATGCCGGCAAAGGTGTTGACCTACTTGCTTGTTGGAAGGGTCTAAAAGGTTGTTCTCAAGTAGCAGCAGCTTGGAAAATGATCCCGTTATGCATAATATTTGGATGGAAAGAAATGCACGATGTTTTGAAGATAAGGAGCGAACAATGGAGGAGCTACAGAATTTTTTTCTGCACACTTTACTCTTATGGTTTTCAGCTATTGTTCTTAATGGAATTATTGTACAGGAATTCTTAGCTCTAATTTAGCTTACTAAGAATGTATTTAGGTGTTTTCTATTGTATACTCCCTGTGTACATAGGCTATGCCTATCTTCATTCATATTAATGAAAATTACTTTTTACTGATCAAAAAAAAAATTTCCATGTGGCCCAAATGTCTGAAATGATATCGTATTGTTGTGGCTCAAGCTAAAGTACACAATCACCATCCACTACAACTCAGTAAACCAATATAGACCAACATGAAATAAGTATACACTAATTAATTCCTGGTTTAGCTTAATTTCCCTTGCCCTGAAAATAAAGATCAAAGCTTTAGGATTGTGCTCATCATTTAGAGCATAAAGATATCAGCTTTGTTCACTTATCTGAATCAACCGAATCAGTTGAAGAAAATTAAATAAATATCACATAAAATCTCAATTCATCTTCAAAGAAAAAAAAAAAAAGTTCGGAACAGAACCTTATGCGAATGAGGGTGAACGAGAAGTATACCTTTTCGAGCTCGTCTTGTATCTCCTGCAGCTTCTCGATGGAGAGGACAAGTTTCTCATCGATGGCCTCCGAGTTGTTATCCTCCTCGTCTTTCTCCGCTACCTTCAGCTTCTTTCCCTTGTCAGCCCCCATATTCCCTGCCTCAGATAGAAACACTAGCTCTTTCTCCCTCACTCTCCCCTCTCTCTCCCACTCTTGGTATCTCTGGTTGATTGCCTAAAACCCTAGTGGCTATCTCTCACTCGCTTTTGTAGTGTGTGAGATTAGTGCGTGTGTGTGTGTGTGAGATAGAGAGAGAGATCCAAAGGGTTAGGGTTTTGGGAGTTTATATCTTCTCCGGAGGCTCTATGTTGGGCGTAAGGAAATCCACCAATAGTTATGTGACAAGTTTAGGTATTTCAGTCATTTAAGACAATATATTGAGGGTATTTTAGGTACTCTAGTTGTAGTTTTATCCTCTTGGAGAGAAACGAAAGATCCTGGCCGTTGATATTACAGGTTTCTCTCGTGGTCTTCTAGGTGCTCTACGCACCAACCGTTGGAGATTAATATCTTTTTCCCCGAGCGGTTGAGATTAATTTCACTTTTTAGTTCATCTCATGATAAACCAAAATAGTGGTTGATTTGTTATTAAAAAAAGAATTAGAGGTTGATTTCAATATATAATTACTATCTACAAGTTATTTTTTAAAAAAATATTCATATAATTGTTTTTGTATTTTTCTAAAAGTGACCTTTTTCATATATTTGGGTATTTGATGGATTAAAAAGAAAAAAGTTTTCTTATACATCAGGCACTATTCATCTCACACCTGACAATTTTTTTTTTATAGAGTGTGGAGTGTGTGGTAGTAAATAGTGACTGATGAGAAAAATTATTCTAAAAAAAAAATTCTCCACAAAATGGGTTGCTCCTCAAAGTTGGCCTATGCTGTTTTCCAAATCCAAAAGTTGAATTCTTAATTAGAGACTTCCAAGATTTTTTTTTATTTTTGCATAAAATTTTTAACTTAATGAAAATCTTTCTAGATGGTTTTTTTCTAGGTTTTATGAAAGTGATGTGATTAGTAACAAATATTTCCATGAGTTAGGAAAGTTTTTTAAATATGTTTTTTTTTATTTTTTTTATTTTTATTTTTTATAACAATCAACATCTTCATTGAGATAAACACGATTATAGACATTTATCAAACCATAAAAGTTGAGAAAGAAAGTCTAGAATACAATCCCACCACATTTCAATATCATCAACTCTCGAAGAATTTCGAGCAAGCTCATGAGCTGCTCTATTACCCTCTCTATACACATGATTAAAAATAACACTCTCAAAACAACTACATAGAGTTTTAACTTCAGCAAACAGATTACCAAGCATTAAATTCCGCATATCATCTGTTTGCAACAATTGGACCAGCAACAAGCAGTCAGATTCTATTTCAATTTGTGTAATACCCATGGTGGAACTCAACTGCAAACCTCAGAAGACCGCCAACAGTTCGATAACTTCTGGTTCTGCCACCTCGGATTCATGTTTAGAAGCTGCCATCACCACTTTCCCTGATGCATCCCGTAAAATAACACCTATGCCCGCCTTTTGTAAATTGAAAAACATTGCACCATCAGTATTTTATTTTAAAACTCCTTGAGGAGGAGGCTTCCAGCTAAACTGATTCTGCAACTGCCTCCTGGAACTGACAGCAACCTCTTTAAAACTATGCAATAAACCCAAAGAATGATTAGTAACATGGTGTGGGCTCAATCTAATATTTCCAAACTCCAGCTTATTTCTCCGATACCAAAACCCCCAAGCTAAACAGAAAAATTTTGCCAAACTAGTAGAATCTGCTCCCTCCACAAACTATTGCACCAGATCAGTCACATTATGAGGCATAAGAGTTATCAAAGAAGGAAAAAACTGCAACCATGAGTCCCGAAGCTGAATACAGCTGAAAACTGCATGTACCAAGTCCTCAACTGGATGCTGACAGAAACTACAAGTAGCTTCTGTAATAACCTTTTTTTGAACCAACTTATCCTTCAAAGGTAAGCTGTCTTTACACATCCGCCACACAAAGACTTTGATCTTGTTTGGAGCTTTCATCCTCCACAAAGCTTTCCATAATCTCTGCTGTAACCCCCACATAGATGACTCTGCGTTGTTGGAGCCCATTTGTGCCATAATAAACTTGGGAGAGAATTTGTTTTGAGATGTGTGTTTTAAGTTTTTGTTCAAGTTTTTTTTATTTTTGTATTAGAGCATTAGCGTCAGCTTGTCCATCCTATTAGCTAAAGTTTGCCTAATATCATATATTTTACCTTTTGTCTGATTCAGTCAAAACCTAATCTCACATTAGATTATCTATTTAAACTCTATATAATAGTAAAATATTATTAATTTTAGACTTCTTTTAATTTTTTTATCTAATTTATTTTTGTCATATTTTGCAGTTCTAATGGTCACATGTTGATTTTTAATCAAATAAAATATATTTTGTATTAAGTTTCATAATTTATACACTTTTCTAATGATTTTATATTTAATAACATAACGAATATATCGCTCATTCTAATTAAATTATTATTTTTATTTCTATTTTCAATGTTCATTTAACGGTAATATCTAAGACTCATTGCTTACACTTATCTAAAAATTTCATATAAATATCTTAACTTACTTGCCGAATATCTATATTTCTATCTAACTATCTTCTTTTGTGAAGTCGGAGTTGAAGCGGCAATGGGGGATGATCGACTCTGATGGTGGAAGACTTTTGCTTCTGGTGAAGGTGAGGTTATCGAACAACATGAGTTTTTGCTTTGAGAAGGTTGATTGCGAGAAAGAAACTGAAAATGTATAAAGGAAAAAGTGGAATTCGGTTGGATGAAATAATGATAAAAATTGAAATGATCTTGCTATAGCGGAGGTCATATTTGTTGATCCTAAATTTATTATTGTAGCTCAAAAGTTGGTTGGGTTTATGTTGCTAGATTAAGCCATATTAGCTATTTTAGAGGCTCTATGTGGCTAGATTTAATAGAGGAAAATCGTTTTGATATTTAAAAGATGTTTTGATTGAAAGTTTAAAAAAATTAAAAGATTTCTTAAATCCTCCAAATTACAAGTGTTTTGAACTATAGGATTGGTATTAATGCAGTTTATTTTAGATTGGAAAATGCTACTTATCCCGCTCTAACGTCCCGTTATTTCATCTCGCTTGATGTGGCTGAGTATTTTTTCATTTTAAAACATATGATTTCCTTGGATAATTTTCCTTTCTCCCGCGCGCATATGCCCCTGCTTTCCTTCTCGCCCATTGACCCCGCGAGCCCCATTGATCATCAACCAAAATGTTGCAATTTTTTTTCCTCAAGCCCCTATCGATCATCACGCGTATATCTCAAGCGTTTTTAAGAAAAAAATATTTTTTTTCTCAAGCCCCCATTGTTTTTTTTTTCCCTCCCCAGCCCCAGACTTCGCCGTTTCCGTCTCAGTAATTTTTTGCTACTAACCATCAGGATGCCTTTGATGAAGAGCTCGAGCTTCAAGAATCGTCGTAGGTTACGCCATAAATGGCCGTATGGAGCCCAGACTGGAGCAGTTAAGTTGTAGGTGAAATGCTCGACAACCATGGTGAGTGGACAATTTGCAAATATAATGTCATTTTTGGTGAAGCATTCTTCAACAGTAAAGGTGGTTTAAGGTGGTGGAAATGGTTGATTATTGGTATGGAAAATGGGTTGGGTGGTGAAGAACTCCGGTTGCAGTGGTTCTGGTAAAGAAATTTGATGATGATCACGAAAATAATGGACAAGAAGAAAGTAGCTTAAGAGAAGACAGCGTTTTCCATGGCTGCAAGCGTTTTTAAGAAAAAATATATTTTCCCTCAAGCCCCCATCGTTTTTTTTTCCCTCCCCAGCCCCAGACTTTGCCCTCTTGGACCCATTGACTTCGACGTTTCCATCTTGCCCTCCCTCGTGCATTTGACGTAAAAATATATTGAGATGAACAAAAAATTACTGAGACGGAAATGGCGAAGTCGATGGGTCCAGGAGGGCGAAGTCTGGGGCTAGGGAGGGGAAAAAAAAAGAAGCTTGAAAAGGAGATGAGGTCGGAGATGGAGGGGAGGGGAGATGAGGTCGGAGATGATCGAACTTGGTTGATGATCGATGGGGGTTTGCTGGGTCGATGGGCGAGAAGGAGAGTAGGGGCATATGCGTGTGGGAGAAAAGGAAATTATCTAAAGAAATAGAGTACCGTTACTTTGAGTGTTTTAAAATGAAAAAAATACTCAGCCACATCGAGCAGGATGAAATAACGGGACGTTAGAGCGAGGCCAGTAGCATTATTTACTTTTATTAGAATTTTAATTATTTGTTTTCGATTTACTTCCCTTTTGAAACTATTTTGGCAAGGTGGGCTAGGCCTAGCTAATTGGAAGAAAAATAAGGTTGTAAGAAAGACACATGAAGGCCTAGTTCTACCACTAGAGATGGTCCATAGGCCTTAATCGATCATGCAAATGGAAGGCTCTAGACTACAAATCCAGCATATACTTTCATGCTTTGACGGGAATTTTGTCTACAGCAATGCTATTCTTCCTACTAAATTTGATCATTTTCACTTATATTTATTGATGTAGTATGCTTTTTAAGTAATTTCATTTTTCTACAGCTTAAAATACATAACATTTTTCTACCTGTGGCTGGGCTTGCCGCGGCGCACGACTGCAAGGAGGGAGAGAAAACATAGACATAGAGAGGGAGTAAAGTAAGGGTTGGGGCACAACGGTGGACAGAGAGAAAGGAGGGGGAGAGGGAGGAGGGGTTCGGCGATGGCGTCATGGTGCTGTCGATGGTGGTAGCGCGGGCTGGCTGGGAGGCTTGCTGGGGGGTCATGTGAGGGGACAACACAGGTGGGGGGGAGAAAGAGGAAAGGAGAGAACGAGAGGATTGGGGTTTTTTTTTTTTTTTTTTTGGGACTACTTCTGTCGCAACAAGTTTTTAATATTGTGGCGAATTTTTTCATCGCAAAAAATGAAAATAATCGCTGTAAAAGACCAGTTTCGAAACTTGACATAAAAAGGCTGTGACGATGTAAAAATCGCTGCAATTAAAGACTTTTTGCGGCAATTTTATTTTCAACAAACACAAAATTACCGCAAAAGGTCTTATTTCTTGTAGTGTTAGCAAGTGTAAATAAGGATGACAAAGTTTAAATTGAAGAACATGCAACATTTCTTTTTCTGTAAATGAGATTTTACATATGATAAGGATGTTTACAAGACTCCAATTGTAATTTTAACTAATTCGAAGAGTTATGTTGCTAACATGCCGGTATATATACACTATACACGTTGCTTAATGTGGACTTTACTTTGAGACTATGTCAATTATAAATAAAATCAAAAATACAAATATTTCATTATCCTAACTAATACAGCAAATGTCAACATCAGTGACGTGTTTGGTGCGTTCATACGTAAACTTTGCAAATAGATTTTTATTTTTTGCTGAATCATTACAAATGCTATCATGCTTAATAAGTTCTTTAATTTTCAGTACAAGTTTATAAGTTCTTTAATTAGACTTTGTTTTGATCGTTGATATTATCTTTTCTCTAGCAACTTTTGCAAATGATGTGAGTTTTGTTGTGACAATGTTCATGGCTTCAGGGCCACACTGAGGGGTCACCTCTAGTTATGTTTTTTTTGGAGGCAACCTTTTGTTCATACTGTTAGTTGTAACAGTTGGTTTTTGCATATGGTTCCAAACATGTGAGAGAGTGGTGCAGATATCAGAAGAACAAAGATGACTTAACAAGGTCGAGAACTTCTATGAGATTTTTTTTTTAATTTTTTTTTTCTTTTTGATAACATTTATTTATTACAACCCAACATAAAAAGAGTTTCCACTAGTTCCTTGGGTATTGCTTCCCTTTAGGTTTATCAGTGGGCCTTTCCTTATGGTTCACATAATCTCCATGTCTATCATATATTGCTGAAAACATTTTTCTCATATATAATTGCAGTGAATCTCTTCTTCCTTTTCCCCAATCACAAACATCCTTTTTTTTTTTTCTCAAGTGTTTTGCTCTATGGGCTTGTGGCAATGTCAGACCAAGAATATTGGTGGGATCCTTGAATCCCAGCTTTCAGCCCTCTTGTGGAGCCCTCTTTACTTTCCTTCTGATCATGCTTTTACTCTTTTCAGACTTGGTTCTGTAGATGCTCATTGATTTTGAAAAATGCTTCTTTTAGTAACTTCAGCTCAATTATCAGTTTGAGCCAAGAAACTGACTTATAATTTGAAATTAATTGAATGGGAAACTCAATAAAATCTAAAATTAATTTGTTTTTCTATAGTTTCTCGAGTAAATTGCAGCTTCCTTGTTATTATGACTCAAAAGCCACAGATATTTAGAATGCGCATGACTAGTTGAAGTTCAAAATAATATAGGTAATTAAGTTAGTATATTTTGACCTTCAAGATCCAAGGTTCAACACCTCATGGGTACAAACAATCCTTTGGGGCCACATCCCCTAGTGAAAAGTCAGTGATTTAACAAGTTCCGTGTAGAAAAACTTCCGAAGGTGCGGTGCACAGGACCGGGGATTACTTTACAGGAGTGGGTCCGAAGGGCCCTGCCTTGGAGAAGTTCCCCGACATAAAAAAAAAAGAAAAAAAGAAAAAAGAAAGTTAGATATTTTGAGGCATTACATCATTTAAGATGATGTCAATGTTAATACATGGATCTCCAAAACTTGGTTGAGCATTTTGGTATTTTATTTCCTTACTCTTCTCATGTTTGTATGTATGTTAGTGATGAAATAGGTGGAGAGAAGAAGCATTGTTCATTACTTGGTGTGTCAAAGCAATTCTACTCATCAAGAGCAATAACCTTTATGAATTCATTAGTACCAAGGCTAAAATGCATGAGTTGATAAAACTAAAAGATTTGCGTTCAAGAAAGTTGGCAGTAATCCATTGTCATAAGGAAGAAATGACATAAATGAACAGAAACAAAGCTCCCTAAATGCTAGTGCTTTCAAAATATATATAACATATATATATATATGTATATGTGTATATTAAGTTGAAGTGAGGATGGCTTTCCTTAGTGGTCCAGGGCAACTACTAATTCCATCTTCCAGAGTTCTAATTTCATTTCAATCCAACCCAGTAGGTCCCTCCCAACATTCCATTAGGGGTACCTCTGCCTGTATATTTTATTAGATGACACCAAGATAATTCCACTGACATCTATTTTCAGTGTCAATCTTTTAAGATTGGGTGTGATGGGTAACTTCTTCTCCCTTCCCCCTTTCATGAACATTTATGACTTGTCTGCCTTCACTTTCTAGGCTACCCTTCATGAATATATGAACACGGCAGGCCTTCTCTCAAATATCTTGGGATTTCTTTCGTCAAGAATTTATTGCTGAAAAAAATTCTATTTTGCAAGCTCGATTATTGACAATTTAGATAAAAGAGAGTTTTATATTTTAACTTCTTTTTTCTGTTATCTGTTACGGCTCTTACAGCCTTACAGATGTATTCATACACAGAGAGAAGTAATCAACATGGCTTCTCTTGTTTAGCGGTTCAGTGCAGTTTGGCATTATGGCTTCTCTTGTTTAGAGACTTTCAAGAAAAGAAAAGTCTCAACTCGTACAGAGAATCTACTGTTACAATCCAAACTAACACTGGAGTTTAATAGGGTTTACAGAAATTTTGTTTAAGAAATGTTACGTGATTCCCAACCTTATTTCTGTGGGATGAAAATGAGAGAAGAGAGAAATGGGATCCACCTTGGTTGTAAGATGGTTACAGAATTGAATGTAGCTACCCAACTTGCTTTAGCATATAATGGCCTGACAGTAATGAGTTGAACGTGTCACTGTGTGCGACATTCCTTAACAGTTCCCATCATTTGAGTGATATATTCATGATATGAGTGTTCCAAGCCTTTATTCAATCTCATTGAAATGCTTCGTGTTCACAAATTCAGAGCTTTGAGTTGCCGTTTGGATACAAGATCTCACCTCATTTCATTTCATTTTAATTAATAATTTTATTACTATTTATAAATCATCTCAATTCATCTTATTTCATCTCACTATCCAAACGGACTAGCGAGTGCGGCCGCACCATTGACATGACAATATTTAATCTGCAAATCAATTTAATTTTAAACTAGAATGACTCTTAGGCCTCTTTTTTTTTTCACAACTTCTCTCAACTCATCTAATCATTACAACTTTTTCAAATTTCCATATAAAATAAAATAAATAATTCAACTTTTTTAAATTTTAAAATAAAAAAAATATTAAAAAAAAATATTCTAACAATATTTTATTCAATTTTTAATTTTAATCTCAACTTATCTTATTTACGAAAACAAACGAGACTTTAGTTTATGCAACAGTAACCTGTCCTAGTCAAGATTTGCTATAAAGATTGGTAACACCACAAAAAGGCTACAGTGAAGGATTAGATTCCAAATCCAACTTTCTGAAGCTCTGGCATTTCCATTTGTTATGTATTGTCTTAGTCAAGAGAGATACACGCCAACCCAAAGTTAAAGATTTGTAGACTAAGAAGTGAGGCAAACGTGGCTCGCCAAAAGCAGAGACTTGGTTAACATATTAGAGAGAAGGAATGACCCTAAAGGTTGTAAATCAAGAGAACAATAAATAAAAGTTGGACCTATTGAAGGAAAAAGGGGTTGGACAAGGGTGGTCTCAATAACTTGATGCCTACTAGTCTTTTTCTTTTTGTTAAGTCCGAGTGCCTTGACAAATCTAAACCCCTTTTATATTTTCAGGATTGCCGTGCCTTTGAATGACACAAAAGCTATGGATATAAAGCTTCTGTTTAGAGAAATGATAGTTGCAATCGTGAATGTACAATCATTTTAAAAAAAATGAATAAATATAAGACCCACATAAAAAAAACTAATTTTTTAATAGTAGACCTCGCTTTTTTTTCAAAACGATTGTACGGTGCTTGCGCACTCTACGACTGTATACAACATTACTCTTCTGTTTAATCACTGCAAAGATATTAGTATTGAGTTGGGTTTATGAAATTGATAAATTAGAGCAAAAAGTATACTTCAGATTTAGGATGATTGCACGATTTCTGTAAAATCATGTCATACAGAAGAGTTTCAACAAAGTTCTGCTAATCCTACTTACATTCACTACAACATGAACAAGGATAAACACAAAAACTGCAAAAGGGAGATCTCTCTGGAGATAATAATGTTGCACTCATGAGAACTCAAAGTCTTTCACCTTAATCTCAATTTACACGGAGGAATCCAATCTTTACTGCTGTACGGAGTCAGATTTTGCCTTCTCATTTTGTTCTGTGTGCAGTTTCAGCAACATTCACTGCCTTGAGACTCTTACAGCCAAGTAGTCCACTTGGACGGCTTTTTGGCGAATCCTTGCCAATTATGGATTTGGTTTTGACCACACCAGGAATCTTATTACTTTCTTCCAGTTTCTTTTCATCAAAGCCAGTACCGGCTGAGAAACCGGCAGCACTGGCTGTGACAACACTCCACTCAATGCTTGCGTCACTTGGCTCATACTTGGTAATGGAGGTCAAACAGCTGGACATGCCATCAGACTCTTGCCTCGTGAACTGCGGCGGCTTTTCACTGCAGGATAGGTTCTCTATCTCAAACAAATCCGAACTAGCATCACTCCCCACATCTTCTTGCATGCCTTCAGTTCCAGAAATAGTGGAAACGTTTTGGGCTTTTGGAATGGCATCCCAAGTGAGGATGGAGAGTTTCCTCTCTAAGTTCATTGCAATGTCGCCTTTCTTCATCATATAGGATCCAAACACCTCGAGAGATTTTCGTGGTTCTTCTTCTTTGACCTTCTCCACTTTCAACTGGGAATTAGCTGCCAGATTTTGCAACCCGGGACTTATAGTTGGAAATGAAAAACTCTTTTCTCTGTTTGACCTCTCGAACTTTGGGCCATGAAGCTCATCCATTACCTGAGATCGGGGTTGGAACTGGTTGTGATCAACTTGAATTGCCTTTTTCCTGACCTCTTTTCCATGAGTTCCTTCATGCTTACGGGTATTAAGCGATTTCTTATCTGAACAAGATCTGCTGCAGACAAAACCAGAGAAATGTATCTTTCCATTTACCTTCTTTTCAGTATTTTGGGATGGTTGCCTGTGTAAATTTGGTAAAAAAGCGGCTTGGCTATTCCAACTTGCTTCAGAAATTATGCTAGGAGTTCCTGGCCTGCTCTTTGGTTCTCTATAGTTCAGATCAAATCGGGAATCTTTCTTGAGCCCATGCGTGTCAATACTTTTAGAACTGTCGTCATCCAGCCCCATGCTGAAGTATCTTTCAGCACGAAAGACACTGATTTCACCCTCTGTAGTTTTGCCTCTGTCTAGGCATGTCGAAGAGGGAGTGGTTCGGGTTGAAGCGACGCCAGGAGGAAGATGCTGAACTAACTTGGCAACCTTAAGTATAGAGCCCTCTTCTGCTGTGCTGAAGTATGAAGAAACCGCAGCATTGCTGAGTTTGGTGCTGTTCTTCTCAGTGTCCATGGTAAGGACAGGTTGCTTAAGAAGTTTGAACAACTGTGTAATAAATAAGCTTATGCAGATGACAGCACAAAAATGGGGTGTTTTGGAGGATTTTAAAGCTCTGAGTAGCGCAGAAAGTTTAGAAGATGGTGGTCTGTTTAATATAACAGAATTTCTTGCTTGGAGATACAATTGCCTTGAAAACAAATTTCTTTTTAAGTAGGGGTTGTGGAGGGGGTCCAATACATAAGAGTTTGGGCCCACTTGCTTTGGAGCTTGACCCCAAATATATTGTCTATATATTTTAGGAGAAACGATATTTGCAGTCGTTGAGTACGCAAGCACAATACAATCTCTTTAAAAAAAACAAGTAAAACGGGACTCGCATGGAAAAAAAAATTAATTTTTTAATAATGAAACCTTATTTTTTTTTCAAAATGATTATACGATACTTACGCACTCAATGGTTATACGTAGCATTACTCTTATTTCAGTAAACAAAATGCCTTTTTGAGTTTTCATCAACTCACTAATATCTTAAAACTTTGATTCCAGCAATATGGACATAATCGCTTCTGTTCATGTGGATATGATTATATCCTCTTTTCAACTCATGATCTGTGGACATCATCATTCACAAGTGGCTCACAGACCATTTCTTCAAGAGAGTTTCTCTATGTGATGGCATGAGCCAAAATCAGCATGAATGGAGAGTCTAATTTGTTGTTCACGAGCCATTTTTTGCGAAGAAACTCTTCTCTTCATCTTACATTTTATCATTTTCCAATCATACATGTTGATATTATGACATATCAATTGCTATGACTGGGTATCATAAAATTCAGAATGAAAAACAACACTTCTCTCTTTTGTAAGCAAATTAAAGACATGAAAAACCAAGGTGTAAATGGCGGCTGCTGATGACTACTTCATTGAGCTTGATTATGACCTGGACAGGAGATGATATTGTATGCTTAGCTATAAACTAACTGTAAACAGATGCACGTTTATGATCACATTTCTGGGCAAATGTCCACCACCTTCCTGCCCTGAATGATGCTTGACTAGCATTGCATGTGCTTAATACATTTAACCCAATCTTTTTAATTCTGTTCCTTTCCTTCAGTGACAATCCCCCTCAATGTTTTTTTTTTTTTTTTTTTTTTTTTTTTTTTTTTTTTTTTTTTATCATAATAAATCTTTTGAGAATACACATGGATAAGTTTTTCATTTCCAATCTTTGCAATAACGAATTACTAAATTCACTATATATTCAGTTTCAATACATAAATAAAACATAATAGTAGATGAGATAAAGCCAATGTCCTTTAGCCAAAACCAGGCTTCATTCTAACACGAAGCTTGAGTATCAACATCAGCTGTAAGATCTTCAAAGAGAAATTACAAGAATTAAAAAAAAAAACAAAAAAAAAACACAAGTGTAAGGGCTAAAATTGACGCATGGAGCTTTTTTTTTATCAGTAAAATTGACATGGAGCTTCAAAAAGTTGTCAACACCTATCAGTCTGCTATACCTACCATAGAAAGCTGGAGAATCAACAACAATTACCACGATAGTCATGTCCCTCGACTTGCTACTTGCTACTTGCCTGGACACCCATGAGTTGGTATAAAGTGATTCTTTGAACTCACGACAGTTTCTGGCTATAGTTGTGCTGAAAATTTCTCCTCCTTTCCTTTCACCGTGAAGATGTGGAGTTGTTTTCACCTGCAACCCAATACTGTTTGACAGCAAACAATATCTTTTCTTGGACAAGAGGGCCATCCTCATGATCTACCATTTTTGTATTCCACCTCATTCCTTTCACAATTCTTTTAACCTTGATTAGCACATCCATTTGGTCACGGAATATAACAGCCCCTTCAGGCCGTAGGATACGATCCATCTCCAGAAGAATGTCTTCCGCATTGCACCTGCGTTAGTTAGGGTTTAAGCAAAAGCAGCCCCACACAGGAAAATGTATCCCTTAAGGAAGATCAAAATGAACCAATGGCAAGGCTTTTGTCATCTCCAAGTTGGTTCCCGCTACAAGGTGTATCCTAACTGTTCATGTTTCCGCCAATTTGTGCTAATAGTTGTTGCTTGAACTCTAGAACAGTACTCCATGGGTAAATTATTTCATCTTCTTTTATATGCAATGTGAAATGGACGTGGGCCTTGCCACTTATCAATACCCAATTAGTAAAGCATATCAAATTTCCGTCTCTGAATGGAAAAGTAATTTTATTTTTACTCTTATATTTATGAGAGAAGATTCGACTTTTGTGAGATGGGGCAGCTTACCATTAGAATGATGTTTGATATTACAAGTAACAAGGTTTTTATTTCCATTTGAACAAAGTAGGATGTAATGTCAGGAAAGACTTACTTATCCTTGTATAAGCTGAAAATACCATTTGCATGAATAAGGTCGTACGTCCTAGGATACGTGGAGAAGGATTCACACCTGTTTTAAAGTAGAGAAAGATTGTGAACACAAGCAAGGCATTAGCTAGTGAAGTAACAGTGTCGTAATATGGAAGCAAGCAAGATCAAATTTCAGCTTCCACATCCCAAAAACAACAGCTTGCTCTACATTTTATTTTCTAGGGGCTGGTTTCTTTTAATGCATCAAAACAAACCCCGGAGAGAATAATATAAGTGATTTATCATCAAATTTATTCAACTATTGAATCAATCCAAAGCAGAAATAAAGTCTTTCAGTAAGTAGAAAGGAAGCAATGGCAACTTAATCTAAATGCAGTAGATTACCAAACACAACTGAATGTTAAGCAGCTTAAACTACTTGGTAATGCTACCTTCTATATCCTGCACCCTTTACTAATTTATCTACTGCAGCAATGAAGTGCTTGAATCTTCTGATTGGCAAAGCCCCAGATAGCAGATGATGTTTAAACCCCAGAAGATTATAAACTATTGATAAAACCCCAACTATGGTTATCTACTTATATTTATTTCTGGCAATACGTACAGAGAAGATTATAACATATTGTAATTACAATGAACAAATGATTAAACTTAAGTCAAGAATACACATCAGCAGTCCAGAATCCAACCAGAGCCTACATTATGTTTAGGTCGGTCAGTCACTGAATCTCCAAGGTGAATGATGAAAATTCTTGTTAATGAAACAAAAGTGGGGTTGAATTCTCAACTCAAATAGCAGAGATAAATTTTCATGTGGTGTAAAATATGCAGGTTTAAGAAATTAGTATGTGGAATGTGATTTTACTTATTCAAAGTTTCTGAAGAAGAAAGAAGCATGGGGTGTGACCATGGGATGGTAAAGAAAGACCATAACTTAAAAATTCATTATCAGGTTTCAATAGATGAAAAAGGTAATTTTACCTGAGTAAATTGTATCAAGGATGACTAAGAAAGCTTCAATAAATTGTATTATTGAAGAGGAGGATAAGGATAAACACACGTAGGTTAAGGTAGTAAGTAAGGGCATGTTTGATTAAAAATTGAAAAACTATATTTTTGACCAGCCTAAAATATTAGGCAAAAGGGGCTTCGTTGAGTTAAGTGGATACGAAAAGGATCATCAAGACAGATGTAAAAGCTAAGTCTATATAGATCTGGGTTCTTTGAAAAACAGAAAAGACATTCCAGAAGTTACCAATCATGATATATGCCGATCAATCCACGATCAAATATGACACCCAGTGTGTCCTTCTCAGCTATTGTAGGCATAACATTCATAACCCACAACTTTGGAGATTCAAGAGCAGCAGCAAAACTTCCTAGACCAGCATTCATATCCATAATATTGCGATATCTGCCAGAATCAATGATCTTGTTGATCCTCTTATAAGCATTCACATGCTTCTTCCATGAGCGGTTGTCCTCCTGGTATGCCCCAACAGATATTCCAGGAATGGATCCACTAGATATTCTGAAAGGAACAGCATTGAGTCTCTCTGGAAATGGCTTCCATGCTCCGTCAGCAACTTCATCAGGATTAGTAGTCTCGGGATACGGAGTTACACATGCTTCCATCTTTTTGTACCTAGACGCCAGCAGAAGATGGATGTTTCAGAGCAAAATTTTCATGATCTCTAAAATATTGTAAAACTGAATGCTACAGTTGAAACTTAATCAATGCAATAAAAGAAGACAACGGGACAAGAAAAAAAACATATTATGAATTCATTGATATCCTCAGATCTTCTTAAAACACTTGGTTTGCAAAAATACTCCTAAAAAGGTTTATTCAGAAAAAATTTCAGATATCATTTAGATCCTAGTAATGAAAATACTTGTCATTCAACAATCCTTTTGTTCACTTTGTTCACAAAACTTCTGGGAAGTTAAAGCAGCGTAGAGGGAACATATACAGTGCAAGAGGTAGATCATGGGAAATCTGCATCAAGAACAAGCAACTCAAATCACTTGTACAAGTGCAAGAGGTATATCACCAGAAACTGATCATATAAAAGAAACTCAATTGCAATGAAAATTGGGTGCATGTCCAACTTTCCAGACATTTCTTTGCCAGTCAAATAAAAGTTCAACAAGAGTGTAAAAGGGAGAAATTCAAATAGAGTAATATACCAAACACCATCAGCATTTTCAGATTCACACATTGCAGGTTGAGAATCTTGATCACGGCAATAGTCATAACTTATTCTTTTCCTCCAAATAGCAATATCACCCTTCTCATGCTTCTTTTCCCAACAAAGAAGTTTGGCAATCTCTTCAATGTTTCTTTGTTCCTCCTGAAGTTCTTCTTTGGGACGTTGCCATGCTTGGTAATTATTCTTCCAGTTGATGGGTGGACCAGAAAGCACCCAGTAACCACCGGGTCTAAGGACTCGGTCAACTTCCATCATGTACATTCCACCTGCAGGTGCCCAATAATCATGATAAAAATTAGTTTCAGTATAATGAATGTGATAACAGAAATTAAAGCTAAATAAAAAGAAGATAAATCAATTATAAAGGTCCAGAGACTCATCAGAAAATAAGAAGCCAATGATCAGTTGACATAATTGCGCCAGTCAAAAGTAATTTTATCTTCAAACGAATACTTTGATTATCATGTGTCAAGGAATTACAAGGCTCATCTTAAGCCAGCCTGAAACAAAAGTAGCTTTTCGGCTGCCTTTGAACAAGTCAAGCTTCATATTCATGGCAGTTTCAGCAGAGTCAAGGAGATCAAAATGGACTTATACTTAAATTAGGTTGCTAGCAATTGAATCTAATGCTGTATCCTCGCAAAGCTCTTTTTTATTGCACCTGGCGAGCTCATTTTTAACAAGCATTTCGCTCTTTTTCCTTTTACAAGGAATTACAAACATATTACCCAACTAACTATATAATTTTTATCCTCACCATTTGCACCCCATGGAATCAAGCAACGGGAACAGTGTGCCATGTCAAAGGCTCTGGAAGGATATGGCAGCTTTATGGTTCCAAGAACACCAATAACAGCCGGAACACCTCTTTCCAAAGCAAATTGAACTTGTGCTTCATGAGAGTCCCTTGGTGCAAATGACATGGCAATAACATTTTTCTTGAACAGGTATGCACCCCAACTTGCAACCTAACCACCATCCAATAGCACTAAATCAACTATACTAAAGATTAATGGAAGTATATAATCTTGATAGACTAAATATAAAAGTGAGGAAAACTAATGAACTAAATGAACCAAAGGCAAGTTGTATCCATAGAAGAAAAAGTAGGTCTATCAGTTTGTATCACTGCTTACGCGAAGAATGCATGAATGCTATGAGCCATATTGAGATGATAAAAAAATGGGCAGGTATGATGCATTGATATGGGATAAGAGTTTGGGCATTTATGAACACAAAAAACAGTGCAATGAAAGCTAAGTGCGGACATTTTACAATTTAACCTACCCCACAGCCTGTATCCAAAGCAGTTCTAACCATCCCGTTGTCTAGTGGAATCACAGATGCGAGTTCGTTAATATATGCATCCGCTCCATGAGGAAACTGTGTGCCTCCACCAGGGAATCTAAAAACATTGCCCTCATATTGAATCCAGTTCTGAATAGCCTTCTCAACTGTCAAGCTCTTATAAGGTGCATTTGCATAAGGCACATAGTCGCGACTCTGGGGCCATGGAAATGGGGTCACATATCCTTTGCGTGCAGGAATAAGGCAGTGCAGTTTCTCATTCTCAGGAGGGCAATGCCGTTCCCTATAGATCATGTTTTCTCGTGGAAATGTCATAGCCCGCATTTGATCTTGACAGGGTGTGTAATCAATGTAGCGATCATCACATGGCTTGAACTCATTAACTTCTGCTTCAGATTCATCAATTGTCCCAGCATCTCCACCATGATGGGTCTCATAATTTAGGTTCGAGAGGATACTGCAATCTGTCTGTTTGGTAATCTCCACAGCTATGCTGTCTCCCTTGCCAAAACCACTTCGCTGCCATGCACCCAGTATATAGAAGAAACCACACAGACCAACAACAATGAAAATTGACATTGAACTCCTATTTCTATTGTCTCCCGAGTTCCCCTTTGTCGCCATGATGCACCTGAATTTTTTTTACACAAGTAATTAGAGTATACATAAATTTTTCATATATAAAAAGTAGAAAAACAAGTGATTTCTGCATCCAACCTTATATAAGAATAGCGAAATATTAACGGGTCAGGATATATCAAATGCAAAAGAATTCTCCTGATTGGAATGATTCGAAGTCAATGTATATTTTTTAGGTTCAGAAATAGTCAATTCTTGCAACATTGCAAGGACAAAACGTATGAAAAGAAATTGAACCAATTAAAATTTACAGCAAATGGACATGAAAGAACACGTGTTTTACATGATGTTCAAATTAAGTAAGAAAATTTTTGGGGTTCAGAAATGGTCAATTCTTGCAACATAGCAAGGAAAAAAATGTATGAAAAAAAGATTGAACCGTTTAAATTTACGGCAAATGGCCATGAAAGAACACGTGTTTTACACGATGTTATAATTACTAATAAAATCTCGACTTAAGAATATAAAACTATACGAGTCTTGATAGAACTTCGAGAGCTAAATCAATCAAAGATTTTGTAAAAATGAAAAGTGCAAGCAATTAAGCGTAGACTGCCAAGCGTAACCGTCGGAGAAAATTGCGCTAGTCTTGTATGTACGTATACAGATCTGAGGAACAAATCAAAGAAAAAGACCTCTCATATTTTCTCTTTGTTTTTGGCGTAAATAATATTGGGACTTTGAAATTTATTTGGGTGCTTGAAACGAAAGTTTCGCCCTCAGCTGAGTCAAAACAAACTATTTATAGTTGAAATGATTAACTCTATCTGGATTCTCATAGGTTAGAAATCAAAGAGATACATGTAATAACATTCAACTTTTTATTGTTCGAAGTAATCAACCAGAGGAGTCGCCGATTATAAATTCAAGGCAAAAATTTAAACAGGTCAGGGCGAGATTCTATGAAACATTAAAACCAAAATGAAACAGAGTACCACGGGTTGCAGGCTGCAGCCTTAAGATCATAAACATGAAAACAATGATGAATTCCCACAAATATAGATCCAAATCGAAGAACCAGAAGGCTTACGGATCTCAGGATGTCAAAAGAGCCAAAATCTTTCTGTGGCAAGTCGAATCAGATTTACATCTTCATCTTTCAAAACCCATAACTATGAAAGCGAGCGAGAAAAGCCACTCCGCCAGAGAGAAGGTTGTATTGAATTATGTATGGCGGGTGGGTGAAAATGGCGAATGGACATGGAACGGAAAACGGAAGGTCGTGTAAGGATTTGCTCTATCTTCGTCTCTCTGCGCTCTCTCTCACTGATTCAATCCATCGAAATTCATTGGTTAGTTAATCTGATATTTTCAACGCAAAACAAGAACGTAGTTCTCTGGCCAATTAGATCCCGCCACTTCATTTTATTTCTTCTTTCTATTCCTATTTCTTTCTTTCTTTTTCCTTTTTTTTTTCCTAAGCAAATAAAAATATTTTTATTTTATTTTCAAATTAATTTTTTCTTTTTTCCTTTTTTTTTTTTCTTTTGAAGGAGTCTTCTTTCTGATTATTGCAAGTGATTTTTTTTCGCTTTGGTGAATAACAATATTGTAAAAAGAGAAATAAAAATAACTTACAATTATTGGTCTTAAAACATTTAAAGGTGTGTTTGGTTGTTGAAATCAACTCCAACTCATTTTAATTAATCTCAAATCAATCATTAATAGACTCGCTATTTTTTCAACTTAAAGTTAAATTTCCTCTCAACCTACTTTATATATTCAAACATATACTTTAACTTATTTATATTCAAACATATCTCGATAGGACCTATAAAATACTATTATTCACATATCAATTTAAATTATTTGAGATCATCTCGGTATCTAAATGCAGCCTTGATATATGAATTTGTCCGAAACCAACAAATGTTACAACTCTATATTAGATTGCCCGAACTCTAGTGTTATATTCTAAACTTTTAAATTATTGCTTATTTGAAAACTTGCTATCAAAATTAAGACTTTTGACAAACTCTCCGCTTAAATTATCAGGTTTTATGTTCTCTTTAGATAAATAATATTTACAGTTTTAGGACATACAAGTCCATCGTATTTCTTTTGAAAAAAATAGATAAATCTAATATCTATATAAAAAAATTATTTTTTTAATATTAGATCTCACTTTTTATTTTTTCAAAAGGAGGATGCGAAATATACCTAACTCTATTAAATATTACTCCTCCCCTTAAAAGTATTTTTCCTCAACTCAGCCATCTCCACTACTCGGTTTTCAGATTTATCTTCAATAAATATGAAATCATTGACCACCATAAAACCATGTTCCCATAACTGTAGGGCTTCCTCACCCATTTCCAAGCATTAATGCACCCACATGGAGTTTCTTTCATGTTATTTATGCCCTCCACAATCATAGCCATGCAAATGCAACAGCGAAAAAGATGGGTGGCCTTCTTCCTGATCGATCTTCATGCCCACACGTTGCTCAGGGATTTGGTTTCATTGAATACTATGATGGAGAAGGGTATGCTGTCTTTTTATCTCTCTTACAAAATACAAAGGATATATCCGAGGCTACATTTTTCAGTTTTTAATTGAAAATTTCTATTTACAACTTAATTGTGGAGAACACAGTTTCCACATTCATTACATGATTTGATTTGTAAAAAGAATTTAAACTTCTGAATATTGCAAATCCAATTTTTCTATATAAACGGTTTAGGCCTGATTTAGATAGAAAAGTCATTTCAACTCATTTCATATAATCATTATAATTTTTTCTAAATAGTTAAATAAAATATAATAAACAATTTAACTTTTTTAAATTTCAAAATAAAAATAATATTTTAATAATATTTTATTTAATTTTTAACTCTTATCTTATTTTATATCAACTCACTATTTAAACGAGATCCGCTATCTACCAATTTACAAGTAGAATGACTCTTTTCAATAATCATTTTGGACATGCGCAGTCTGCTGATCCCACACGTATTGGGGGACTCGCCTGAATTTGGCTTCTGTTCACTGTAGGCTTCTGCTAATATGGGGGAAGATGATGGGTTCACGGGTATGTAAAAGACAAGTATATGTCAACATCTCTCTTCGTGATACCCTATGTATTCCTCTCGTACTTTCAAGTGCATTGATGGAGTTTACTAGGAAAGAGCTTCGAGACAGCCAGAAAAAACTCTGGTAGCCAGAATTTTTTTTTTTTATAAGTAATAGCATTGTATGTATGTATATATATATATATATATATATATATATATAATATATCAACAGGAGTAATCAAGTGGCCACATACAAGAAAAACATCTCATCCATACAAGAAAGCCCCTAATGACCCAAAAACCCAAACTATCGATATACCTTCCCGACTCCATCCCCTAGATTCTGTGAAAAATTATAAATTTCAAGGTGGAAAATGATAAACACAACCTTTTTTACAATAAAGATAACATTGATTTAAAAGTGACAATATTATTGAATACTAATTTGATTAAATTATCAATCCTACCATAATGATGGCCATGATGGACTAGACTGATTGGCCCGTTTGGATTCAGAAATGAGTTGCGATGATTTTAGATGAGTTGAATGAAATATTATTAGAATATTATTATTGTTTTGATATTTGAAAAAGTTGAATTGTTTATAATATTTTGTGTAAAAATTTGAATACTAACGCAGCTAAACCGTCAACATTAAGGCTCAAAACAATTTACAGAGTAAAGCTCTTAATTCCCTTCATGCATTTTAGCAATTCTATTCAGGCTGAAGTTTGAACAAGTAATGGCTCGGATCTAAGTTACGTTAAACATTCCCGGAAGGCATGGGAAAAAAATGGATCGACATGAAGTGTACGATCAGCATAATCAAATGCCTAAAATGCATATTTTTTAACTTTCTTTTTTTTTTAATGGTCGTTTATATTCCATTTTCTTATTGGTTGAGACATGGGCAAGTAGATAAGACACCAGTAGACTTTTATGCAACGGACAGAAAGGTACAAAACTTAGCATAGTTTCATTCTGAAACTTGTGCGCTTTCATTAATCTATTTCCAGAAAAAGAAACAGCCTAACATGGCTATCAAATTGGCATGCTCAGTATACCATTCACATAAAATGTTCTTGCCAATATATTGAAACAAGGAAAAAAGGGAGCAAACAACCTCAAGCAATCGTACCTTAATGTAATCTTACACATGTAGACCCCCATTTACTCATGGTCCTTGCCAAACTTCCTCATTTTAGGCTGTTGCCACTTGCCTGTCCTTCAGGAAATATCTCAATTCATTGCTATCATGCTGCACCCTCCCTGTTATCTCCAAGCACAAGCCTTTGGTTAGGCCCTTGTTCGGTTGTCTACCTTTATCAGGCTTCTTAGTGGAGCCTGGGTCCAAGAAGACTGGTTGAACTCTAAGACTTGGGTTTGGTTTAATCCGGTTCACTTCTCTTTCATCACGTGGCCGTAAAATTCTGTTCTCTGATTCTATTTCTGAAACTTCATCTTCGTTTAAAAGAACCTGAAAAACATAGCATCTATAAGAAAACGAATACGCTAACAGGTTGAGCAGATCCCAGTTTCAGAGTGGTAAGAAAGAAAGAGGCAGAAATTTGTTATGGACAATGCACAAGCATCCATCTATCTATGACAAGATGTGAGAAGAAAAAAATATCGTACTAAATTCTCAACTACAACAATAGGATAAGAAAAAAAGAATCATAATAACTTTTTCAAGGGCATTCTTGTGGGCACTAACAAAAGGCTGGTATAACCTATCAGGATTCACCCTCAGGTATAATTACATAAAGATGGAAGCTAGATATTCGCAAACAATACATAACTCAATAGAAACTCAAGCAACAACCAAGCCAAATATATAATAATCCATTTGGGGAAGGGTAAAAACCTTGCGGCCAAGCAAGTCAAATGTCACAACCACTTTATTTCGTTTGGCCTGTTCAGCTTCTTCAATCTCCTCTCGTTTCTTCCTTAGAAGTTCCTTTTCCTGGAGGAAAATAACTGATTTAACTTGAAGTACATACATGAAACTTGTACTCAAGTATTACTGCATACTTCAACTATACAGGTTGGGAGAAAGTAGATACCTCCTTAGACAACCAGCTGTTCCCCTCTATTTCATAATAGTCACTCTGATCATCAATAACTGTTGTACGTGCTGCAGAGTTCCGGTCATATTCAACGAGTCTCTTTGCATAAGCTTCAGCTGCTGCTTCAGCATCTGATTGGGGAGGCAAACTTTCATCTAGACCAGCATATGTGCTCCCTTCCATCAGCACAAGGGAACCGCAAAAACTGCAAGGCCCTTCTCCCTCTTGTTCACAAACTATCTTTCCACAAGACAAACAATTGCTTACCAGTCTGTGGCGACGGGCTTGGCACGAGCATGGTTTTCCCTGCTGAAACACAATTGACCCTTTGGCAGCCTCTGCAAGTGAAACAACCTTCCCAGCTTTCTTCTTTCTAGAATTAACTTGGTTCCCTTTCTGGCTTTCCTGAGAACTGGACGCTATATGCTTTTTCGGTTCTGACAGAGAACTAGGGACTGAAAGCCCTTTTGATGTTCTGGATGGTTTCTTGTTTCCACCAATAGAGACTTCATCTGAGCGGGGTTTGACATAGGCTTGTAATTTTGTAGTTGGAACATCCAGAGAACTGCTGCTGACATCTGAGTGACCTCTCAGCCGTAAATATTCTTCAATCACACTTCTGCCAGCTTCCTGGCCTATAATATTCTGCATAGGTAAATAGAAACCATAATTTTAATTTTCAACAACTGATGTAACAAAACAATCTGATTGCAGCATCTCAAGAAAAGTAAGGATTAATTGCAATATTTGCATCACACGAGAAATGCCATAAGCAACATTTCCCTCCAATAAGTTTGTTCTTTATGCATGAGAGAATCAGTCAATATAGTAATTTCCCTTCCACAATACGATTCTAGCCATCTTTAGTAAGAATCAGGTGATACATTCAGTAAAAATGTCCATAGAAAAAAAAAATTATGTGATGTTATCATTTTATTATTATTATTGGCAGTTGGCACCGGGTGTCCGAGAGCAGGATTCCAACTAATCTCAGGTGTGCATAGGCCCTTGGCAAAGAGTTTTCCGCAAGTACACCTCGGGTAATTCAAGGAGAAAATCCTCCAGTCCGATGGCTCTTAGGAATTGTTTGCATCCAAGAGAATTCAAACCTTATACCTGGAGGAAGCATACCACCAAGACCAAGGCCTTTACCACTTGAACCCTAGGGGTTTATCTGATGGTCATAACCAATGATTTGGTTTCATGTTAAACTACTACTCTGGCCAACAAAATGTCAATCAACAAGCATAGCTTTTTCAGCCCGAAGAAGAAGCATAGGCAAAGACATAATTAGAATGACTAAGAAAGATAAACTATACTTAGGACAATTTCCAGTTTCCTTTTAAGATCACAATATGAATTAACTAAAATAATTAATTATAAATGCTTGTTTGTCAGCTATATGTATAATACAACAACATGTTCTATTTTTGTTAAACGTAATAGACATGCCTACCAACTTCCATGGATTCTCAGCATTAAATTTTTAGCCCAATAGAATTTACGTTTCATATAAACCAAAATTTTCAGTCTTGGCATTGCTGTTTTTGTTTGATAGTTGTTTTTGCATAACGTTCTAATCTTTAAAGCTTCCTTGGCTTCCATAAAAATCTCCAATCTTTGTTCTTATAGACGGTAATACGCTTCTGTGCATACAAAAAGGGCAAGGAACCCTTTACAGAACAACCCGATGCATAAATGAATACCCTTGCTGGTATAAAACAACCAGACTTTTCATAAATCCACGAAAACCCACATGGAGATCAAAAGTCATCACAAGCTGGGTACGATTGCCCTCATGTATCTTTCTTTGTAGGGTTTTCTCTGTTCAAAGTTAGTGGCTAAGATAACCTTGGAAGCCCTTCTAATCTTAAAAAATGCCTAAAAAATTCAGTCGAGCCGTATGAAACCAAATAATAATAATAATAATAATAATAATAATCAAACATAGAAAAATTAAAAAAAGAAAAATCCAGAATTCATCAATGAAAACAAAGATTTCGGGGAACACCCACGATTCATAACAAAAAAATAAAATCCGAGAACAAATTAAATAACATCGAAGAAATAAAAGGAGACATAGGAAGATTACGTCAAGGTACTCTTTGGCATCTTGGGGATGAGCGAGCTCGCAGTAGGAGACCAAGCCCGATATCATATCCTTATCCATTCCCAGACCCAGACCCGTCTCTATCCTTTGACATAGATCCACCAGCGCCTTCTCTAACCATTGTCCCGGCGTCTCCATTCTCTCTGAACTCTTCCTGCGCCAATCGTCTGAGTTTGGCAAACAGTGAAGGCAGTACTTTTCTGGGGATTTCTTTTCTTTTGCTAAAGACGGGATTGGGAATTTGGGATGGGGAAGTAAATAGGCGAAACATTAATTTATCAGTACTTCTACGTACTACGTACAGACAAGTTGGTGCACTTCCTTGTGCACGCCTGCTGACGTGTACGTTTTATATTATTAAAAAAAATAAAAAAGAGGCGAGGAAGGGTAAAACCCGAAGAAGATTGCGAACTTGAACACCGACGTCTCTCTGTCGGACCGTTCCTCAGCTACGGACTATTCATCATTTTCGCGGAAGGGTGAGAACCTGAACACCGACGTCTCTCTCTCAGACCATTGTTCCTCGGCGGCGCTGCACTCCTCTGCCATCCATTATCCGTTAGAAGTAAAAAGAACGCCCTGTGTTCCATCCGGCTTTGTTCCACCCACTCATTGGCATCGTTTGTAGTAAGTAGTTACATTTCCTCCATTTTCATGAAAGCCCATGTGTTAGAAGAAACATTCACTTCAAATTTTCAGATTACAAAATTTGCCCCTTTTATCTGTATTTTTTCACAGCTCAATTTCACTTCAAACCACCGTCTGCGCATTTATTTTGGAAATTATTTAGTTTTAGGATTGACTGCTCACTGCTGCTGTTCCAAGATCTGCAAATTTAAGAAACGCCCAGATCTTGCATTTGAACGTGCTTTCTGCACAACTGTTTGTTATTTGTGTTGCTTGCATTTTGGGGGGTACTCGATTCTTAGTTTTTTCATGTACAGTTATTGTTCTGTCTGTGATAGATCCCAAATTTAGAGAGTAAAAAATACTAAGATAATTTGTTTTCTCTTCGGGTGAGAATGTACCACAGATTGGATAAACCTGCATAATAATCATTAATAGTTCTTGGCTGCTTAAATAGCAGAACCACTTACACTTCAAACTGAAATAAAAGGGAAACTTGCAGGACTACTAACTGAACTACAATGCACGTAAAACAGAGCATGCAAATACATAAAAACGGAATAAAACTAATGGAAAGAAATTGACGCCAATTGCATAACTACTGAAGACCCATTCGTACGTAACTCCCACTAGCCTTGACCTGGTCTCGTTTGCCTTCCTTGTTGCATGCATGCTGCATGCAAGGGTCCTGCACGTTCTTCACGTCCTTCACGTCCCAGTTTATCCCAAATATTTGGGATTTGGTTTATGGGCCCTCATTGATTGACGTGGCCTATCAATACTCCCCCCATTCAGCAGATCCTTGTCCCCAAGGATCATAGGCGAGAATTCATCCAGTAATTTATGCGTTGGTTCCCAGGTGGTGTCCTCTGTCGGAAGGTGCTTCCACTGCACTAAGCTTTCTTCGACAAGCTGGCCTCCTTGTTTAATCCAACGAGTGTCCAGAATCTTTTGTGGTTTGAGTTCGACAACTCCGTCATCGGAGACGGGCGGCGACGTTGTCTGCTGTGGTTCTGCAAGTCCTTCATTCTCTTGGTATCGTTTAAGTAGTGACACATGAAACATCGGGTGGATGCGTGTGCCTTCTGGTAATTCTAATTTGTACGCAACCAGTCCGCATTTCTGCAAGATTACATAGGGTCCGTAAAATTGACTAGCCAATTTCTGATGGACCCGTTTGAAGGCCGTTTGTTGGCGGTATGGGTGTAGCTTCAACAACACCCGTTCGCCAATGTCGAACGAAAGATCCCTCCGCTTGTGGTCTGCCATTTGTTTCATTCGATTAATTGCGCTTGCTAAGTTAATCTTCAGTTGCTGGAGCAGTTCATCGCGAGTCATTTGTTGCTGATCCACTTCGTGTACTGGCGAAAGTCCCTCTGTGTATGATGGAATGGCGGGAGGCAACCTTCCGTATAGTGCCTGGAATGGAGTCATCCCCGTAGAAATATGGTATGTGGTATTATACCAATATTATTCCCAATGTAAATAAGAACTCCATTTGCGTGGCCACTGGTGCACGAAACAATGAAGGTATTGTTCGAGGCAGCGATTGACGACTTCCGTCTGTCCATCGGTCTGTGGGTGGTACGCGAAACTGAGTTGCAACTTGGTGCCGGACATCTTGAAGAATTCTTGCCAGAACTTGCTAATGAAAATTGGATCTCGGTCACTAATAATGGACTGGGGCATCCTGTGGAGCTTGATAATTCCCTCTACAAATTTGTCTGCCACCGTTTTATCAATAAATGGATGGGTTAAAGAAAGGAAATGAGCTGACTTACTCAACCTGTCGACAACCACCATAATTGTATCTTTGCCTTGTGAGGTCGGAAGGCCTTCAATAAAATCTAAAGTGATGTCATCCCACACCCGGCATGGAATTGGCAGCGGTTGAAGGAGCCCTGCCGGAGCTAGTGTTTCGGCCTTGACTTTTTGACATACCTCGCACCTTTGACGTATTCTTGGACTGATTTATGCATGCCAGGCCAATAGAACTTCTGTCCCAATTTCTTGTATGTGCGTAAAACACCTGAGTGTCCGCCCACCTTGGTGTCATGCATTTCATGTAATAATTTACTGCGTAGGGCTCTGTTGTCTGGGATAACAACCTTGCCTTTGAAGAAGAGTAACCCTTGTCGCCACGCGTATGGTCCCTCGGGTTGGTCAGTTGCCAAATGATCCATTGATTGGATATATTGGTCCTTCGTTGCCGCTTGTTTGATGTCTTCCCATATGCTGACTTGTGGAATAAAAATGCTATGGAGAATGGGACTACCTTGTTTACGCGATAGTGCATCGGCAGTAGAGTTTTCACGTCTAGGTCGGTAGACTATCTCGTAGTCGTATCCCAGAAGCTTAGCTACCCATTTCTGCTGCTCTGGTGTGACCATCCGTTGTTCTAAAAAAAACTTGAGACTCCGCTGATCAGTTTGAATGTAGAATTTCTTACCCAGAAGGTATGGATGCCATAAACGTATAGCTTCTATGATGGCCAACATTTCTTTGGCGTAAGTGGACCAGGATTTCTTAGTCACTCCGAGGGCTCTACTCATGAATGCCATCGGTTTGCCTTGTTGTGACAGTACAGCTCCAATTCCTTCACCAGATGCATCCGTCTCAATGGTGAAAGAGTCGTTGAAATTTGGCATTGCTAATGTAGGTGTGGTGGTCATGGCATGTTTGAGTGCAAGGAAAGCAAACTCGGCTTCATCATTCCAACCGAATTGGCCCTTCTTGAGGAGGTTGGTAAGAGGCCACGCTATAATGCCATAATTTTGTACGAACTTCCGGTAATAACCTGTCAAGCCTAAAAAACCACGTAGTGCTGAAATATTAGTAGGCCGTGGCCATGCCACCATTGCTGCTATTTTACTTCCGTCCACTTTTACTCCTTGGTTAGTAACAATATGCCCCAAATACTTCAGTTCTTGTTGCCCAAAGGCACATTTACTAGCCTTGACAAAGAATTGATTCTGCCTCAATATCTCCAAGGTCTGCTTTACATGCACTAAATGTGTGTCCTAAGTAGGACTATAAACCAATATGTCATCAAAGAAAACTAACATGAATTTTCTAAGATGAGGATGAAAAATAGAATTCATAATGGCTTGAAAGGTAGATGGTGCATTACATAAGTCAAATGGCATAACCAAGTATTCGTAATGTCCATTATGCGTTCGGAAAGCAGTTTTAGGGATATCAAGAGGATTTACTAGTACCTGATGGTACCCAGCCTTTAAATCTAGCTTGGTAAAATACGAGGCACCATTGAGTTCATCCAACATGTCCTCCACGGTGGGGATCGGAAACCGGTCCTTAATGGTTACTACGTTGAGTGCGCGATAATCCGTGCAAAAACGCCAATTGCCATATTTTTTCTTCACCAACAGAATCGGTGACGAAAAAGGGCTAGTGCTAGGTTGAACAAGTCCTGAGTTTAGCATGTCTTGGACCTGTTTCTCAATCTCCTTTTTTTGATAATGCGCGTATCGGCATGGTCGCACATTAATTGGCTCGGTTCCTTCTTTCAGGAGAATGCTGTGATCAACCTCTCGGACAGGTGGGTAAGCTTGAAGGCTCCGTACATACATCAGAGAATTCCCATAGCACTGATTGCATGCTCGGGTGTATGTGGTCTTGAGGGTCTTTCTTGGCGATCTAAAGGCAGAAAGCAAGGATTGTATGGCCTGAGCGAACTTCCTTGGATATTTCTTTGAGTGATGCCGCTTGAATATCTTGGCCATCGATCCCTACCAAACGTCTGGTCTGGTTTTCCCATGAAAATTCCATGCTTAACTGTTTCCAGTTGCAAACCACGGACCCGAGTAACTCGAGCCATTGAATTCCCAAAACTAAATCCAACCTTGTGAGTGGTAAAGAGTACAGAGTTAATGAAAAATTTATGCCTTGCAAGTTTACTGGTACCTTATCGAACCTCCCGTGGCATCAAAGATTTTCTCTGTTAGCTACCCGTACTGTGAAGGCTTCAGTCGGCATTACTGGTAATCGTAGTAGGTTGGCCATACGCTCACTAATAAAATTGTGAGTTGACCCACTGTCGATTAATGTAATGACATTGTGGGCACCGATCCTGGCAGCTACTTGCATGGTCTTGGGCGCTCTCCAACCTGTTAAAGCATGCAAAGTAATCACTGGTTCGATAGGCCCTTCATGGTTCTCCTCCACTGGTTGTTCTTCGGTTACATCATCACATATGACATTTTCACCACCCTCGTGTCCCTCCAACATGAGAATTCGGGGCCCTTGACATCTATGCCCTGCGATAAAACGTTCGTTACAGTTAAAACATAGGCCCTGGAGTCGCTTACGCTACATTTCTTCCCAACTTAGACGTCGAACAAGGGCGACAGGTGCTGCTGGTGCTGTTCGATTTATTGGAGGAAGAGCTGGGGGAGCTCGCACTGGAGGTGGAGGTCTTATGAACCTACGTTGTCTCACTAGTTGGTCATCTTTCATGCGTGCTAGGCTTATGGCATCTTTCAATGTTTGTGGTTTAAACATTCGAATCCTGTCCGAAATCTCCGTCCGTAAACCTCCCATGAATGTTCCCACAAGAGCCTTTTGTGTCCAGCCTCTGACTCGGTTGCCCAAGTGTTCAAATTCCCTCTGGTATTCACGCAAGGACCCAGTCTGTTTGATCCTTGAAAGGGCTTCGTCAAAATCTTCGCATTCCGAAGGCCCGAAGCGAGCCCATAGTTCATCTTCCTAAAATGTCCTACGGATCCACTGCCACCACTGGTTGGCTTCTCATTCTAAATGGTAGGAGGCCAAAGAAACTTTCTGGGCTTCAAGAGTATTCTGGAACTCAAAAAATTGGTTCACATGATTGAACCATTCTGTCGGATCATCTCCTGAAAATCTAGGAAATTCAAGCTTTACTGTTTTGGATGATACAACCATCCGTCCTCCATCGTTGCCTTCTCGGTGATGGTTTCCGTGGTTGGGGTTCTCCTGGTTTGCGAGCAAAACATCAGAGAGGCGGTTGAGAGTTTCTTCCAAATGACGAAGCCTGTCGGCCATGCCGCTCTCCATCCGGTGTAACCCATCCTACATTCCATCGAGCCCAGCCTCCAACTGCTCAATACACTCTTTGTTGGTTCCCATAAATAACCTGGCTCTAAGGCCAATGATAGGTCCCAAATTTAGAGAGTAAAAAATACTAAGATAATTTGTTTTCTCTTCGGGTGAGAATGTACCACATATTGGATAAACTTGCATAATAATCATTAATAGTTCTTGGCTGCTTAAATAGCATAACCACTTACACTTCAAACCGAAATAAAAGGGAAACTTGCGGGACTACCAACTGAACTACAACGCACGTAAAACAGAGCATAAAACAGAGCATGCAAATACATAAAAACTGAATAAAACTAACGGAAAGAAATTGACGCCAATTGCGTAACTACTATAGACCCATTCGTACGTAACTCCCATTGGCCTTGACCCGGTCTCGTCTGCCTTCCTCGTTGCATGCATGCCGCATGCAAGGGTCCTGCACGTTCTTCACATCCTTCACGTCCCAGTTTATCCCAAATATTTAGGATTTGGTTTACGGGCCCTTATTGATTGACGTGGCCTATCAGTCAGTTATCAATATGATTTATTCTTTCATGGGTTTTGGAGTTTAAGATGTTCTGGCAGGAAAGCATAGTAAAATGATGAGTTCTTTTATGTCTGAACAAGATGTAGAATCCTTATCAGATTGGTCTTCAAAGTTCTCTAGTGAGCAAGATGACTCAAACCTTTCGTACTTAATTCATCTAAACACAATAGAATTGATTCCATTGTGTGTTCTCTTTGGGTAGGAAGTTCTGATCTTACTACCCAAAATTATAAGTCTCATCTTAGAAATTCGAATTATCTGCATGATTTTTTCTGTTCTGAATTATTTGCTTGATTTTTTCTTGTTGGTTTACGATGATTTTTAATGTTGTAAAATTATAACTATTATGTAGATGGAGAAAGAGAAGGAGCACACATCTCTTTTAACACCTTATACTAGATCCATCAACAAATCCATCAACTCAAGTATTCATCAATTAAAGTTAAAATTCAGTTTTTGTTCATTGAAGATGATTGGTTTTGTTCCTTAGGTGATAGCAAGACCATTATATCCAAATTTCTCAACACCTCCTATGGGAAATCCATCAACCAATATAGCAACCTAGTTATTTTGAATATTAAATCAAGTTCATTTGACTATTCTAATAATGTCTATATTTATATTACTAAATCTTGGGGATTAATCATTATTGGTTTATATATTAGATGATACCAATACTATTTTATCCGAATTTCTCAAACTATATGCATGGCTACCATCCACCAATGCCAAATGCATGGTTCCCACCATTTGTTCCTCATCCTGATGCCAACCATTTATATGAACTAGTTAGGTGATAAGTTGGTTCGTTAAGTATTGTGCTTATTTTTCACCATGTTTCTAATCGATTTAAAAACATGGACTTGATTTGTTGGTGTAAACTGCAGGGAAATCTAATGGCCCCATTTCACTCATTAGTTAACCCTTCGATTGATCTACACTCCGCAAGTTCAAGCCATGTGGAAAAAATTCAAAGTGCCACACCTGACTCTAGGGAGGTTGAAAGTTTGTCTACGCCCACTGTTCCTAATACTGTTGAATCCAAAGATGATGATGAGTCCTGGACACAAAATACAGTGCATATTGAGGTCGGCAATAGTATTGAGGAGCCCAAGTTGGGGATGATGTTTAAATCTGACGAAGAATTACTTTCTTATTATAAGAAATATGGGAAACAATGCGGTTTCGGGGTAAGTATGCAAAGAAGTAAGCGGTATGAGAATGATACTCTCAGATATGTCACACTTGGTTGTGCCCATAGAGGGAAGACACAGAACCGAATGTCAAATGTCGTGAGACCACGTCCAACATAAAAAACATAATGTAAGGTAAAAATAAATGCTACATTTATTGATGGGATGTTGAAAGTGTTGAGTGTACACAAGGAGCACAATCACGGTCTAAGTCCACAGAAATCAAGGTTCTTTCGCTGTAATAGAGAAGTGAGCAAGTCTGTAAAGAGTCTTAGATACAAATGATCAGGCGGAGATCTGAATGAATAAGAGTTTTGTCTCTCTTGTGCAAGGAGCGGGTGGGTATGAGAAGTTGTCATTCTTAGAGAAAGACTGTCGCAACTACATTGACAAGGCACATCACCTTCAAGTTGTGAAAGGTGGCGCTGGAGCCCTCTGTGAGTATTTTGCTAGGATGCAATACAAGAATGACAGATTTTTTGCACTAATGGATTTGAATGATGACGGGAGGCTGATGAATGTTTTCTGGGCAGATGCACGGAGTGGGGCAGCCTAAAAATATTTTGGTGATGTAATCATATTCAACACCACATATTTGACAAATAGGTATGTGATGCCTTTTGCACAGTTTGTGGGTATAAATCACCATAGCCAATCAATCATTCTAGGGGCAAGATTGATTTCTAGTGAGGATACTGAAACATTTACACAGTTGTTTGAGACTTGGTTGAATTGGATGGATGGTAAAGTCCTGAAGGCTATTATCACAGATCAAGATAGAGTAATGAAAAATGCGATTGATGCTGTCTATCCAAATAGCCAAAATAGATCTTGCTTATGGCACATACTAAAAAAAGTATTTGAGAAGTTGGGTTTCCATAGTGCATACAAAATCGGGTTGAAAAGTTAGTTGCTCAAGTGTGTGTATGACTCTCAGACCATTGATGAGTTTGAAAAATGTTGGAATGTGTTAATTACGACTGACAACTTGCAGGAGCATGCTTGGTTGCAATCATTGTACATTGAGCGTACCTATTGGGCACCGGTATTCCTTAAAGATTTTTTTCTGGGTTGGAATGAGTACAATCCAACGAAACGAAAGCATAAATGCTTTATTCGACGGGTATATTCATGCTAGGACAAACTTAAAAGAGTTTGCCGATCAGTTCGATAATGCATTGAGGAAGAAGGTTGAGAATGAAAATGGAGCGGACTTCTAGTCATTCAACGTCACAACCCTAGTTGTATTTACCTCTCCATGGAGAAGATGTTTCAGGATTTGTACACGAATTCTAAATTTAGAAGTTCAACAACAAGTAATAGGGATGGTTGGTTGTCTTCCAATTCTACAACAAAAGGATGGTGTAATTGCAATGTACCATGTAGAAGAGGAAGTCCGTGTTGATGATTTCATCGAGGAGGTTACCCATTCTGTGTACTTTAATGAGGCTGAGTGCGAGATGAAGTGTTCATGCATATTGCTTGAGATGAGAGGTATCTTGTGTAGCCATTTTGAAGATTAACCGAGTTCGTTCGCTGCCCGAGAAATACATATTAGACCGATGAAAGAATGGCATAAAAAGAAGATACACCCTAATAAGTAGTAGCTATGATGTTGCTGATGTGAGGCCAGAAGTGAGTAGATATTCACGTATAATGAGGATATGTAGCGACGTCGCAACAAATGCAGCTTCATGTGATGAACATGCTTAGGATATGATTGATAAGTTGTATGCAATGAACAAGGGCTATCTCACCAACAAGCCGATATTCCAAACTTCTTCCAACGTTATAGTTTCAATTGTAGATACAACTATAGGTACAAGTTCAAAGAAGGTACTCAGTCCCTTGTTGTGAGAGGTAAAGGTAGACCACCATCTCTGAGGAGAGCTTCTCTAATGGAGACAGTGTGCAAACTAAGGACGAGAAAGGCTACGCAAAAGGGAAAACGTAGATAGGTAGGTAATTAAATGACACTTTTTCCGCTTCATTTTGTTTCTCTGGTTTTATTTTTGATTCATAGCCACGTGGAGGAGATACCCAAGTTGTTGACACGCGTAGGAATTTGTTTAAAGAAACAGTGGTTGGGGACACAAGAGAGTGTTCCCATTTATTTGCAGTTAAACAAATATTCATATTATTTGCAGTTAAAAAAATATTTTGTGTAGTCAGGTTACTTTTATCTATTCTTTTGTTATTAGCTATGTGGAAACATCCCAGAGGTTTTTGAGTCTAGTGGAACCCAGTTTGACGAACCAATGATTGCGATTCAAGAAAGTGTACTTAATGATTGCATTTTGTTTCAAGTCTATTTTGATATTTTGGTATTGGCATGAACTTAAATCTAGTGGATAACTAATAAATTATGTTATATTATCTTCACATATGCTTCTTGGGATGGATGGAACCCATCCGACTCTAGATGGAGATTTTGGTTTATGATTTCGAGATGTATTGAGTGTATTTTGGATTGTAAATAATATGTGAGTAGTAAGTGATTGTAGTATAACACAGCCGGGTAATGGGGATGAGATTAGCCAGATTGTGATGTAAATAATATGTACTACGTTGTGTACTGCAGAAATGTTGATGATATTTTGGTATTTGGCAAAGAAGTAATTTAACCCATTCCAAGAAGTTAGTCTTTACTAGTTTTGATTAAGGGTCTTTAATGATATCTTCAAATGCAATGACACCTGGGAACTTGTTTTCGTTTATGCATGGCTTTCCAATCATGTTATTTGCATATGCCCAAGCCTCGTAATCATGAAAACAAATACTGCTATCTATATGAACAAATCCATCAAGACTGCTGAAGAACTTGAAATTTAACTACAGGTTCCAAAATAAGCTTTTTCAACACTAAGATGAAATCTTTTTCAATTGAGCATTTTCAACACTAACTTGAAATCTTACTACAGGTTCCAAAATACAAAACAACTATCGAAATAGTTCCCTACATACAACGTGTAAAGTTCTCATTAAGCAGGTTTCATTTCGATTGTATTAAGTACAATGATATTAAAATGGTAATAACCCAAAACACACGAAGTAGTGTGCATTCGCCGGATGTTTGCTTGTTGCCTTTCAATATCAACTTGTTTCTTGTGGACTCTGGACTTCCTTTTCATAATTTGTTCCTATATTTTTTCAAGCTCTTCTTCCTTCCTTAACAACAGAACTTCTATCTTTGCAAGTTATTGTTCATGGTCTTTACTACTATCTACCCATTTGAAATACTTGTAGCATGGTAATTCTTGATTATGTACAAACAAAGAATGGGTATGTTAGATATCAAAGATTCAAAATTGAACAAGCCCATGAAACGTTTAATTACATTGAAAATATGTTATACCTTTTGATGTAGGATAATAGTGGAACAAGAAAGAGAAACAGAATAATAGTAGAACAGAGAAGAAAAGAAGCCAGAAAAAGATAAGAGAAGAAGAAGACAAAGAGAAATGGGGTTGGAAGAATGGCGGCAGTAACAAGCACTCAATTGTTGAATCTCCAAAATTGTCCTTCAATGTTTCATTACAAGCATTTAAATAGTAAAATAACACAGATCCTAAAAAAACCCTAGAAAGTCCATGGGCTACAGCTCAAGCCCATTTGTTAATGTCGTGTTTCGCGGGCCTGGGCAATTCCACTCAGTCAATGCTCATGCGATCACTTGCACAGTAACAAGGGAGGACCTCGGGGTCTGTTGATTCTCTGATACTTAAGTCAGTATGGTGCTGAGGTTGAAGATGAAGTATATTGACAATGATTGTGTTAGATTACCTAGCTGTGTGCTGTTGGTAGTGTTTATTTATATTTGCCGACCTGGTTTCCACTGTAGTGGAGCATTACATTGCAGGAGATTATATATTCATGATGTCCACTCGCTGAGCTATCCTTTTGCCATCAGTTCGTCGAGCTATGAAGTGCTCAGTGTTACTGAGTGTTGTTCGAGCATTGGGCCGCATTGAATGCGGCGTATATTCTGTTTTGGGCCCTTTCCATCTCATTAATGCTAGGTGTGAACCACCGCAAGTTTTCTCGTCTGGCATTGAATGCTGTATTCCTTCTCTCTTAAGCCTTGCCTGCATTTCTGTCTTGTTTCCTAATGTAAGCATGATCCAACCCGAGTCTTATACCTGAGTCTTAACCCAGATGCTACCGTTTGACCCAATCCATATTATGTGCCTGGGCCCTAATTTGGGCCTTGTCTCCAGCCCGATCCAGCCCAGACCTTATATCTGGACTATATTCTGGGCCTTGCCTTTAGTCCAATCCAAGGAATTTTCTCATTTCACAGTACCCGCAAATTTTTAGCACACTTGTGGGCTGGAAATTATAAGAAGTTTTTTTATTTCTTTTTTTTTTTTTTTGTGCGGGCGAAATTAACTGGAGTTGCACCCTGGCGTGAACTTCAACGTTGCTCGGGATTGGTTCGTTCCACACACGCGTGTGGTGGTGAAGCGTCGTTCAGTTTCTTCGTGGTGGATGTATCCCTTCGTACTTCGTGCTGTCGTTTCAGACACCTAGCCATTCCATCGCACTGTTTTTATTTGTTTCCTTCCCCTCATTTCTTCTTCTCTTTTCTCCTTGCCATTTTCATTTTGCTCTCCTTCTTCATTTCTCTGAAAAGCAATACTCTAAACTTTCCGTCTGCTTTCACCATGACCAAACGAGGCGAGAACGATTCCCGCTTCAAATATTTTGTCGGGAAAGGTTGGACGTTGGTCATGACTAATAATAAAGGGGGGACTTGAACAGGGCAACTCCATGAGAAAGCTTCTTCAACCTCCAGACGGAAAACATCAATTTTATTATTTTCTCTAGGCAATAGGGGTCACCGACCCCATTTGTATAGTGAGCTATAAGAGACCACAAAAGACCATAAAATATTCTTATTTATAGTGAATTTGCCCTCCAAACAACTATTGGACGTAAGTCCTGTGCCGAATCACGTAAATTTGTGTCTCATTCTCCATTTATATTTGTTATATTTATATTATATTTACTAACAATGGATGTACGTACGAGCATCATATTGCTCCCTTGGATCGCCATCGTGGGCTCCAAATGACAATGACCAAGGCTCGAGCTGCTATTGTAAGTCGAAAATGACTTTTTCTCCATTTTCGACCAGGTGGTTACAAAACACACCATAACAACCCTCGTAACACCCTCGGTTCCCCTTTTTTTTTTTTTTTTCTAGTTCCAGACTTGTAACTAAGTTTTTGCATTATTTATATATATCCTGTGTACTTAGACTATGCATTTTTACTTATCCTCAACAAAACTTTTCTTACCTATAAGAAAAATATATGAAATCGTAAAAAAAAAAAAAAAAAAAAAAAAAAAAAAAACTAGGAAATGAAGTAAGAGTAATGCTAGATATAATTATAGGTTGTGCAAGCGCCGCACACACATTTTAAAAAAGAGTGAAGTCTACTATAAAAAAAATTAATTTTTTTATGTGGATTTCATATTTACTTACAAAAAATGTGCGACGCTTATACACTCTATAATTGCAAATATAATTTCTCACAAGAGCTTGCTCATATTTTCCTGTCCAATCAACCCAAACTCTTAACATATTTAATTTCATGCTAGATTCATTTTGGAATTTCAAGTTGTCACAAATTTCCAGTCCTAATACGTTGACCAAATCCCACCCATAAGGTGGAGAAGCTCCACCCCATGCAGGTTGGTCGGTAGTGGAAAGGGTTCCCCCAATCTAAGCCACAATTAAAATGGTTCACGGAAGCATGAGATTAGATTTGTTTAAACATAATTAATAAATGATAAATTGAATTAAAAGGGTTAGGCTTTATCATGTTAAAGACGATTCGATTAGACATAATTAATAAATGATAAATTGATAGTGCATGCGAAATTAGGTTATATTTATAAAATTATGATTACAAGAATTGATTTGGTATGAATCTACTAGCTTAATTTATGGGTCATGGCGTAGGCTAAAGTGATTTGACTCGTCTAAATATAAATAACTTAGGTTAAGACACCATGTCAATCGCATTTCACTTTAGTGAAACGTACTACAGTACTTGTCTTGTTAAAGAAAACAGGGGAAAATACACTTTAGTTGAAATATACATGTATTCTATATTAACTGTCTGTCTTTTTCAAAACACCATACATCCAAATCTCTTTTCTTTCTTTATTTTTCCCCCCAATAATCAAAGTTTGGAAACTCTTTTTCCCCTAACCATCGTTTTCTTCAGTGCTAGTCCTTCATCTCTTCTATGATCCAAAAGCAAGAGCAACCACATGCCAAGAAGAGCATATCAAACCCTGGTGAATATCCTTGCCTAAATTATTATCTTTGTATCTTTTCGTTCTTACAGCCCTGTGATAGATAATATCCCTATTCTCAAAACAAAAACAAAAACTAGAAAAAAAAAATGTCCCATTAAACACAAAGAGGAGCAAGCTGTAGTGAGAAAGTGCACCATAAAAGCTGTTGTAATCAAAAAGGAAAAATTTAGATGCTATATGACGCACCCAAAGGCGCATGGAACAGCAACCAAAACATAAGTTCATGTAAAGAATATATGTAGACTTTTGGGTCTGATTCTATGACAGGGTATTACAAGGATGCACGGCAGCGTAGTAGAATGCAGCCACATTGATGAGCATAAAAGAATTTTAAATCTGTGGAATGAGAATGAAGATACAGAAATCAGCAAGTCATGGAAAGGCCCAACATCAGTTGGAACAATAAGATATAATTGTAACATTAATAATGTTGTCGTTGACATGAACCCGTTTCTCTATGCATTCAGTATCTACCAAAACCATCATAATTGATGCTAGTATTGGGATGAGACCGCTAAAATTATGACTTATCAAAAAAAAAAAAAAAAAAAGAATGCTAAAATTATGACTAAGATGTAAAACGTTAAGCAATAAAATAGGAAGCTCATCCATAAAGTCATTATAGTATTGAGTTGAATATTCTATAAAGAAAGCTTAGTAATCTCATTTTGCAGTATCATGCAATTTGATGTAGTTACACATGTTAAAACCAGTGTTCCAACAGCCCTCATTTAAGCCGTCTTTTAAAAGAGACAGGCTTCATCAAAGCTCCCTGCGCCTCCTTCTTTAGCAGTCATCGTCAAATGTTAAGTAGAAAGGATTATATATTAAAAGGGGTAGCTTGAGGAACATAGATATAAAATGGTATAGGGTGGACATGTATAAGACATATGATGCCCCCAAGTAAACACGCGCCTACACCAACTTGCATATTTGTATACGAAGATTAGAGTCAAGGAGCATAAAAACAATGGGTCTCAAGGACTTACATGTGTACACAGTATGACAAGCTCCGCTAGCCCAAGCGGGTCTCTGAGTCACCCCTTTATATCAAGTGTCCAACCCATTGGGGTTTACGCAGGTTATCGTCAGATCAGTCTGATTTAAGGTGAACTTAATGCTGGTCTTGGTGAGATGTAGACCAGTTGTACTGCATGGAAGTGCTATATATCTGCAAATTAATGTATCGTGAGAGAAAATATTTCTACATTTGATCGAGAAAGTTGGGCTTCACCCTAGAATATTAGTCTAGCTGTTATCTAACTTTTAGTCCACAAGGAGTACGAATTTGAAAAAGAATATAGATGTCTGTAGGCTCTAAACTGAAAAGATAAAAACAAAGGGAAGGAATAAGAACACAAGAGATCAAACCCATCTACCGCAGTGAATATACAAACTAAAAATGCCAAATAAAGAGAAAATTGAAAAAAAAAAATTGAAAGGCCTTTAAGGCATGTCTCACCCGTATGCATTTTTGGGCAGAGCACCACCTCTCATTAGTAAAATCAGTCCTTGTTGCTATACTTTATCGTGAGACATCCATCAACTTTCTTGGCCCTCCAAATTGTAAGGGTTTCGATTCCATTTGAACCTTACAAGGATATAACACCGAAAGATCTAAATCTCCAAACATCAAGACTCAACACTCATGGCAACATCACACAAAGCTCCAGCCAGGTTCCTTCTTCACCCCAGTTCCCTTCATCAGGCTTCTAATCTTCAGGACTTCTTCCCATTGGCCCACATCTGCACAGATGTTTGAGAAGGAAACATAAGCTCCGGCATCACATGGCTCTAACTCCATAACCTTTTTGGCTGCTAGCTTCCCAAGTTCAATATCTCCATGTACTTTGCAGGCAGCCAGTAGGGTTCCCCAAACCAAAGCATCAGGTTTGATAGGCATGTCATTAATGAAGCTTTCAGCCTCTTTCAATCTCCCTGACCGACCAAGAAGATCAATCATGCAGGCATAATGACGATAACCAGGTTCAATCCCATGGTCTTTTGCCATCGAATTAAGATGGATATAGGCTTCTTCAACCAATCCATTATGGCTACAAGCAGATAAAACCCCAACAAAGGTCACTGAATCTGGTTTAATTCCTTCTTTCCTCATAAGCTCATATAAACTTAAAGCCTCAGTACCTTTCCCATGTTGAGCATAGCTGACAATCATAGCTGTCCAACCAATCAAATCAGGCTTCTCTATCTGATCAAATGCTTTGCGGCATTCTTCTATGCTTCCACATTTTGAGTACATTGTCACCAGTGAACTTCCAACAGAAACATCTGAATCCAAACCCATCTTCGTGATGAGGGCATGCATTTGAGTTCCAATATCTGATCTATTCAAAAGTGCAATGGCACCCAACACAGATGAAACCGTGAAAGAGTCAATGGCCAAATCAGCCATGAGCATATCAAAGAACAGCATAAGGGCCTTTTCAATGTATCCATTTTGGGCATAACCTGAAATCAAAGAAGAGCATGCAACTTGGTCCTTTTGAGGTAGCATATCAAACACACTTTTTGCCAATTCTAGGGTACCACATTTTGAGTACAAGGTCACAAGTGCACCACCAACAACTATATCTTTCCCAACTCCAATACGAAGAGCATAACCATGAATTTCTTTACCTTTCCGTAAAGAACGAAGAGCGGAACATGCAGTTAAGGTTGCAGTTAAGGTCATCTGATCAGGTACAATTTCTTCAAGCAGCATTTCTCCAAATAACTTAATGGCTTGATCAGCACATCCATGTTCTGCAAAACCAGCAATCATTGAAGCCCATGAAACATTGTCTCTTTCAAGAATTTGCTCAAAGACTTTGTGGGATTCCTTCAAACTACCACTCTTTGAGTACATTGTGAGAAGCGCACTACCTACTGAAACATCAGAGACTAATCCGGTTTTAAGAGTGTAGCAATGGATCTGTCTCCCCAAGTTTAAACAGCCTATAACGCTCAAAAGGCTAGAAATACAAAACTTATCTAGTCTCACACTTTCTTGTAACATCTTCCTAAATATTTCTAGTGCTTCTCCAGGATTCTGATTCAGAGCAGAAGCAGATATCATTGCAACCCAGACACCGGGATTCTTTAGACTTCCAATGTCTTTGAAGACCAACACGGATAGATCAAACTCTCCTATTTTAGAGTACATGTTTATCAAAGCAGCCCCCACTGCTGCATCCAAATAGAAACCAGCTTTTAATATCCAGGAATGGACTTGGATTGCCTCTTCAATCATGGCCGGCTTAGCACATGCAGTAACTACACTAGTGACAGTGTAGTTGTTTATTTCTACACCCAATTCTCTCATATCTTTGAAAAACTTGAGGGCACAAATAGAATCTTCCTTCTGCACAAAACCAGAGATAACCGCAGTCCAAGAAACCACATTGCGTATCGGCATCTGCAAGAACTCTTCAACAGCTTCTTCCATAAGTCCGCACTTGGCATACAAGTCAACTATAGCAGTTTCCACAAAGACATCTCCTGCACCACATTTAATCACCCATCCTTGAACTCCTTTTCCGACATCAAGTTCTTCAAGAGCAGCACAAGCACCTAAAATGCTTGAAAATGTGTAACTATTTGGCAGAAATGATCCACAACACATTTCATGAAAAAGATCCAAAGCAACCCGGTTCTCTCCATTTTTAACGGCCCCAGAAATAATAGCATTCCAACAGACGACATTCTCACAGAGAACATCATGAAACACCCCCAAGGCATCCTCGAAGCTGCAATTTTTCGAGAACAAATCTATCATTCCAGCCCGAACATAACCATTCGAAAAGAAGCCATTTTTCATAGCAAGTGAATAGACCTGCTTACCGAATATAGGGGCCTGAAAAGCAGTACAAGCTGAAAGAACACTCCCATAGGTAATCTCATTGGGCTCGAAACCCAATGAGTGCATCCTACAGAAAATCTTCCACGAATCCTCGTATAAATGATCTTGATTATAACCCGAAATAAGGATATTCCATGAAATAACATTTGGGCGAACCATTGTATCGAACAACAGGAGTGCATCAACCATGCCCGCATATTTACAATACCAGTCGAGTAAAGAGTTCGCGACAAAGATGTTAGAGTGTAATGCAGCTGATTTGAGCAACTGGGTATGTATAACTTTTGCAACTCTGACGCTGCACTTTCCTGATTTTCTACGCTCACGGAAGAACAGAAACGGGTCAAAAGGAGTGAGATTTTGTCCTTGTTCAGCGAGAAAATTTGACGAGTTTTCAATAACAGCAAGCGAGGATACGAGTCTGGAAGCGAAACTCGGGAATTTTTTCCCCAAGTTTTGGCCGATGAGAGAATTCATTTGGATTCATACAGAAGGGACTGACGAGATTAACGTAGAGGTTTTGAAGAAATACAGAACATGAAATTGAGTTTTGAGTTAATAAAACTACCACACACGGGAAGGGAGTATGTCAAGATGGCCGAGTTGGTCTAAGGCGCCAGTTTCAGGTACTGGTCCGAAAGGGCATGGGTTCGAATCCCATTCTTGACACATGTTTTGATACTTTCCCTCTTTTTTCTTTTTCTTCTAACTACTACACGCATTCGTAGAGCTACAAGTGTTAGATTTATACAAAAATCTTATAAAATCAAACTTCATATCGAATCAAGATGTGTTAGTTTAGAAGTTCTTTCTTTTGTAAGATTTAATAATAAGATCAAATCAAATATTTCTTTCTATGTGAATTGTGATGGTTGTGTTGATGTCATGTTTTGCGGGCCTGGGCAACTTCACACCTCTGATATACGAGTGATTACTTGCACAGTAACTACTACCAGGGGAGGAACCTCAATGTCCGTTGATCCTCCGATACTTAAGTTAGTATGGTGGAGAAGATGATAAAATAGTTATCAAAGTAACATCATAAGTTGATAATGATAGATTGACTAATTGAAGATGATTACCTTGTCCACAGCTGTAGTGTCCTATTTATAGTTACCGACCAGGTCCCCACCATAGTGGGGTGTTGCATAGCAGGGGATAATATGTTTACACTGTTGATTCATTGAACTGCTCGTGTTGTCACCTTGCCGAGCCGTGAAGAGCCCAAGCTTGCTATGTATTGCTCGAGCCCTGGGTCACATTGAATGTGGCACACCTTCTGCTCTGGGTCGCATTGAATGCGTCACACCTTCTGCTCTGGGTCGCATTAAATGCAGCATGGTTTCTACTCTAGGCCGTATTAAATGCGGCATGCTTTCTGTCCCGGGTCCCTTCCATCTGGTGATATATGCCGTGTTCCTTTCTTCTCAAGTTTTGCCTATATCTTTTGTCTCGTCAGTATGGCCCGACCTGGACTTCTTGCCCGAGCCTTGATCCAGGTATTACCTGTTTGACCCATACCAGGTGATATGGCAAGGCCTTGCCTCCAACCCAATCCAACCCAGACCATATATCTGGATTGTGACTTGGACCCATTATTTGGCCCAACATAAGGGATTTTCTTCCTTCATAGTGCCCCGCGAATTTTTAGCACACTTGTGGGCTGGAAATTCCTAGATTCTTCTTATTCTTCCCCCCCCCCCTTTTTTAAACTCCACTTTAGAAACGTAGAAAACGAGTGGGCACTTGCCATTGTTGAGGCAAACCAATCTCTCCGTAATCATTAACGCCGGCCTTATTAATTAATGTTGCTTTATGACGCACCAACCTCGCCTGGGGTTGGTTTGTTCCATATACGCGTGCGGTAGGCAAACGTCACGCCGTATGCCGGCCTTCTCCTCTTTCTTTCCTTTCGTCTTTGTATTGCACTTCTTCTTTCGTTTTTTTGAAGCCTTAAGAGTTTTCCCAATTCCCTTGTCTACTCTCACCATGACTAAGCGAAGCCCGTTTCAACTATTATGCTAGATCACACTGGACGTTAGCCATGACTAACAACGAACTCCGATCGTTCTGCCGAGAGTTTCCCATTCCTGCTGGGACTACTCTGGAAATTCCCGAACCTCATGTCACAATGGTGGATGAGCAAGGTTTGTCAACGAAGGTGGCCCTCTATCCTCACATGTTTTATATTGGGCTGTGTTTGCCATTCTGCTGTCCAGTGCGCGACATCCTGGACTTTCTGAAACTTGCTTCGGCATAACTCAACCCTAACGCTTGGCGTTTGGTTTTGGCCTATTGTGTGGCCTTTCGGATCGTTTTGAGCGGTTCAGAGGATTACCCAGACCTAATTGCTCGGGAGTTTCTGAGTGTGTACCAAATCAATCAGCTTGATAGGAATTGTTGTAACTTCCAGTCCTATTCTGCCAAAAGGTGCTTTACTAATTTGGAGAGGCATTATTCTTCAATAAAGGAATGGCACTGGCGATTATTTTTTGTGAGAGGCTCTGGCTGGGAATGCCCTGAGGGGGAGATCGAATACGATGAGTTCCCAATTCGATCCGTCTGGGGTAAGGTTCCGACCACTAAATCCCTTGCTATTACGTTATTGGAGAGGGAGGAATTTGGAGTCGCCTCTGTAATATCTTGGGTGATGGCTTACCCCGACCTAGCCGAAACCAACGCGTTATTGAATGATGACTACATTCATCGCTATCTCGTTCACCCGAACCACAATCACGTGTTAGGTCGGGACTTCTTATTGGGTCCACTCTCTCCAACAAGAGAGAAACGTTGCGCAGCTTCCCCTCTCGAAGGTAACTGCACCAAGCGGTCCCACACGGAGGAAGAGACATCTGCTCCCACCCAGTCAATTCCTACCAAAGAGATTCCGGCAACTTTGCCTTGTCCCACCAAACCAGACGCCCCTCGTAAGAAGAAAAAGGACTCTCGACAAGTCTCCCTTGAGGGCGGTTCTGGCCGAGTCGCTCCAGAGAGTGGCTCTCAGTGAGTGGCTCCAGAGGGTGTCTTCCACCGAGCCGCTCCAAAGAGTAGCTCCTGCCGAGCCACTCCCAAAGATAGCTCCCAAGGATAGCTCCCACCGAGCCCCATCGGAGGGCGATACTCGCCGAGCTGCAGAGGGTTCCCACCGAACCGTTCCATATATCAACCTTCTTGGAGGTAATTCTTCGAGACTTGTAAACTCCTTCCCTTTGTTAAATTCGTTTCAGTAGAGGATGATGGCGTTGAGCCTTCTTTTGCAGGCCCCGCGAGGGGAGAAGGAGCAGAAGCTGCCATTGCCTTTCTTTTTGCTTTGGCCTTTGAAGACCCAATGTCTTGGGGTCTGGGGTAGGCGACGGGTACTTTTCCTTCCTTTGAGGAGGCTTTCCTTGAGGAAGAAGTCCCCTTGCACAGGCGACCACCTCGCTTCGAGGAAATGTTTGCTGAGTTTGAGGCATCCTTTGAGGAGTGTTTCACCAAGTCCCTTGTTCAACCCTCGGAGCCCTTTGGCCAGCTCACCCTAGTGGCCCTTCGATCCCTATTCCTACCGTTCTGCCTTAGGAGACAGAGGTTCCTTATGTCGAGGGTGAGGGGTTAAACTTTTCTGAGACTGCAGGGCCAAGCTTCGCGGGGGTTGCAGACCGGTTGGAGACTATGGAGCCACATTCCGAGGGGGTTGTGGAACCCATTCCTCCTGAAGTTCTAGTGCTCTCACCAGTGTTGGAGCAGGTCTTCGAGCCAAGTCCTTCAACGATCCCAGAATCTTCCCCTTCGGTGAGCGTTGCTCAAGTATCTGTTCTTCCTTATCTGTTTTTCTTCCTTTATTCATCATTTGTTGTTTTACCTTATGTCGAGCCAATTATTTGTCTCAGGAAAGCCACGCCCTTCAAGCTGAGTCTTCTCCTCTGCAAAAAGACTTTGTGATAGTGGATACGGAGGATGATTCTTCCCTTGGCTGCAACCCCCCCCTCTCGGCCCCTGCTTGGGAGCTGCTCAGGGCGGGAGTTCGGCCCAAGCTGAGGGACTGCCAAGTTCCCAATTCATCCTCCCGTTGAAGTTTCTTCTCTGCATGAGGAGGAACCTAGTCCACCTCACATACACACAGAGGCTATTTTGCCATTGGTGCGTGCCGAGCCATCTTCTTCTTCTGGGCCAAGGAGTTCACAGGGTCCTGGGCCGTGCTATAGGAAGGCCCAGGTGGAATCTTTCGAAGCGCATACCCAGAAGTTCAGGCCTCTTTTTGCCAACATAAGTACCCTTCCTACATCGCCATTTCGGTTTTTGACACTTTGCTAATGAACTTTGTTGTTGTTGATTTCATAGGCCGCCGACCAGCTAGCCGATCTGGTTTCTCCAGAGCAAGAGGCACTTGAAGAATATTTCAGAGCTGAGAGGGCGTTAAACAAGTCGCTGAACCTTCATGGGGAGAAGTTAATGGGAGACCTACGTGCTTTGGAAGTGGAGAATGAGTCCCTGAGAGGGAACAACACGTTCTGCCACCAGAAGATTCGTGACCAGCGGAAGGAAGCCAAGAAGATGGAAAATTTGCTAAAGGTTATGGCCATGGAGCTCGAGATTAGGGATAAGGAGCTCCGATTGAAGAACCTGGAGATAGACACACTCCGAGCTAAGATGTCCTCAATAATCGAAAATTTGGAGTTTACACAGAAAGACCTTGAGGATTTTCGAGTCCAGTTTGGTCCCCTTTTGGCAGAGAGAGAAAGTGCTCGTTCCGAGATCCAGAGGCTGGAATCTACTCAGGAAGCTCTGAGGCAGAGCGAAGGGGTCGCTGAAGCATTGGTGAATGAGGAGAAACGTGCGATTGAGCTAGAACGCGAGCTGGAGTTCGCTCAGGAAGCGCTGAGGCAAGGTGAGGAGACCATCGAGACACTGGCGAGTGAGAAGAAGCGTGCTAACCAGATTCGAGTTCGTATGTTCCATAGGTACATGGGAATAACCAAAATATGAGATGTAACTAAGGCTTTAGCCCACGTGTAACACCCCCTTCTCGTAGGCTAGGAGTGTCACTTATTTTTCATAAAATAAACCCGGCAAGAGATCCTATATTTCAGATTTGAAATTAGAATTTATTTTGTAGAAAAATGTTTAATAAAATGTCTTCCAAAAAACATTAAATGAATAAACTGAATAAATTTATGTCATAAAAGCAAATTTTATTCTAGAAAGTCTGAAACTAAAATCAACTGTTCCTTCTAATCCTGGTCTGCCTGCTCGTATTCATCATCCTCACTTGGGTGGTTAAAAACATGAAAACAAACTAAAATGAGTCGAAGACTTGGCAAGAAATCCATCACAACGTAAACATAATAAACATAAGGTTTTCATAAAAGTTTTCATGCTAAGAGTTTAAATTCATGTATGTTCATACTGATGCTTATGCTATGCATGACTGATTTATCTGAATTAACTGGTTGATCTATTTGATTTAACTGATTTATCTGACTGACCAATACATTTAACCCTGTGTGCTAGGTTGTGCACTGGCCCCACGTCCCACGGCCATGAGGGGAGCCGCTGATAGTATTCTGGCATACTATGGTGGACCACACTTGAGCCCGTGGCTTGCACATCCACCCTGAAACTGAACTACATTGGTACCATGCATCTGAATGACTATATGATTAACTGATATGATTTTATCTTGCACTTGAACTTAAGATAGCTTACGTATCTTATACATATGGGATGCATGACATAATACATATATAATTATAATTTCTGAATTTAAACTTGATGCGGAATGACATGATCGTATGCTATGTTGGATTATATGTTTGCATATGACATGAGTGGTTCATAAATAATGGCTATCAATGATCTAGCTTGAATAATACTTATATATATGTTGAACTTTGAAGATCCTAATTTGTGATCAAATTACTTACATCGTTGTGCTTCTTCTTGAATATCACTTCGTAACTCGACACCTATACGCAATAATAACTATCACTAAATCTGTTTGGAAACAATATGTACTAATATCCTACTAAATTAAATTCACAATCTAAAAGATAGTCAAATAAATCTTTTGTTTAACACTATAATCAATAAATCCTGGTATTTAAATTACTTAAATACTAATAACATATTATAACTTAGTAGAATACTTGAGCTATTTTAAAATAAGTCATAAAATCTCAATTCTTAAAATAGGTTTCATTTCTTAACATAATTATTCAATCTTATAAGAAATCTAACAAATATTAATATCATTTTAATACTCTTAACCTATTTCTTTATTTTAAATTTACAACTCTAATAGCATAAATATACCAAAATCTATTATAATAACGTTAAAGATTCATTTCATACCATAGATTTAAAGTATTTAAACACTTACAATTTACTATTGAAATTTAATTGTAAAATTAATAATAAATAATATAGTTTAAAATTCCTTAATTGTTTTCTATAGAAAAGTAAGGTTTCTGTAACATAGAGTTTATGGCTAAACAAATGTAAACCAAGCTCAAATTAAAAATAAAGCCCAAGATTACAAGTCAATATCCTTTCAGAGTAAACTAAACTCACAATATAAGTATGATAAAAATCAAGTGCAGGTAATCTACCATGGCTTATAACCAAAGGGCAGCAACGTAATAACCTAAAATAATCTTCACTGTAGATATAGGAAAGTTACAAGGCAAGGTGTTAAAGCCTAAAGGGTATTTGTGTAAAAACTCACAACATGTGTATGAAGCAAACTAAAACAAAGCCTAAAGCAACTAATATTGTGAAGAGAAACACATAGCAACGGCTAGAGGCGTGCGAGGCAGGGGACTCATCGAAAGAAGAAGCTGACGTGCGGTGGCTCTGGGTTGCTGGGGAAGGACTGGTTACGCGACTGGGTGGTCCTCTAGGCAGGAAGGTGCAATGCCGAGAGAGGAAGAGAGAGAGTTCTACTAAGCCGAGAAGCAGTCGAGAGAGAGAGAGAGAGAGAGAGAGAGAGAGAGAGAGAGAGAAGGGAGGCGACGGCAGTGGCTTACCTGAGGGAGTGGGTGCGACGGAAGAAGATGGCTGGCAATTTCTGTGTCTTCGGAGAGGTGGTTCGGCGTCCCTTGAGGTGGCTACCATGGAAGAGAAGCAGAGGCTTCTTCACGTCCATGGCTATTGCGGCGTGCCTTAGTCGCTGAGGATGGTCCGATGTCTTCTGTGGTGGCTGGTGGTGGCGCTCCGACGTCTTCTATGGTGGACTCCGGCGAAACAAGTGGCTCGGGGTGGAAGAGAGGTGACTGCTCTGTTTCGAACATGGAAAGCAGAGGCTCACCAAGATGAGTCTGTGAAGTGTGTGGTGCACGGTGAGGCTTACTGTGTTGGGGGCTCTTGGCCTTGCACGGTGGTTGAGAGTGAGGGAAGGGCTCACAGTGTGGAGGAGTTTTAGGAGTGGGGTGGCTCACGGTACGTACATGGTGCAGGTTGATGTTGACGGTTTTTGCAACGTGGTTGCAATTCCTTCTTGGGGCTGGGCAGTGTCCAAGGGAGGTTTGTGGCTTGGAGTTTTCTCTCCATGCAGAAGGGATAAGCGTAATATATATATATATATATATATATATATGAAGATGGTTGAGAAACAAAAGGAAACCTAGAGGAAGAGAGACGTGCATGTGCATGGGAGTGGAGACGTGCGGAGTGGAGAAACTGATCATCAACTGAGTTGGTTTTCACAGTTTAAAGCAAACGGGTGTGGGCCTCTGGCTTTGGGAGTACGAGTTTTGGAGTTGGGAGTTGGTTTCCATTAGGAAATTTATTCAATTAAGAGATATAGTGAAGCTTACGGGTGGAGATAGAAAGAAATAAGGCAGAAGAACTCTAGTGGCTATTGCACAAAAATTGGGTCATTAATAAAATACCAAGAACAATATAATAATAATTCTATTAAAATTAATAAATTTAAAATCTGATAAAATAATAATAATAATAATAATAATATATTTATAGTTATATGAAAAATACATAAAACATATCTTATGGCCTAAACTTAGGATCGGGTTGTTACACGACGCCTCAGTTTCCCGCATGGAGTCTTCTTTAAAGGCAGCTCATGACCATGTAGACCAGCTAGAGCCCCAACTCAGAAAGGCTCCTGCCCTTTGCAACCAAGCATGGATCAATGGGTATAAGGAAGGTCTCGAGCATCTTCAGGAAATGCTTCTTCAGAATCTCGAGACCAATCTTCATACTCTGAATCTTCGAGAAATCCACTCGAACATGAGAGCCTATGAGAAAATGCTGACGTGGGGAGTAAAGGACATGCCCTTAGCCTTCCACAACGCTCCCCCTTAGTTCCTAGTTCCTCTTTATGTCGTTCTCATGTATTTGCTGGTTTTCTTTTTCTCTGTAATATTGACAATAGCAATGAAAATGATCCCATTTAACTTGACATTTATCTTTCGTTTGTTTCTGTATTGCTTAATGTATTCTGTTGGTGTTGAATCCCTCCGAACAGAGTACGTACGAAGCCCTCCTATTTAGATGGGTACCATGCAGGTACCCTTGTAGGGTATTGTCGAGTTGCGGTTCTTCGCACCAACCTTGATCTTTGTGAAGTCTTCAATTTGTATTGAGGGATGCCTCCAATTCGTGCGCTACTTTTGTTGTTTTTAAGCCTGCATTGGGTTTTTGACATAATTTTGATACTTCAGACAAAATAATATACCTTAGGCTTTTTCTAGCCTCTATTGATGACAATTCATGTTCTACTTTCTTCATTCTTGGACCTGTTGTATTCTGTAGTCATTTTACAGTGAACCCCTGCTCGGGTGTTTTACCATGTAAAAAATCCTCTTCATCTGAAGTATTTTACCATGCGGCATCACATTTACGCACGTGGGCGTCTTGCTCTACTGTTGATTTCATGTTTATCTTGAAGCTGCTTTTACTGATGTCTCTTTGTTCCCTATTTGATTTGAATGATGTTCCACTTCTGTCAGCGCAGCTGTGCCAGCTGTTAGTTTTTGCTCTCGCCTTGTGCAGCATGTTGGTTCAAGCTTTGCATTTAACCTTCTTCTTAACTACTCTATGAACTCCGTGTAACACACCTGTTGGGATTTCCCGTAATTAACCTCCTCATTAACTACTCCACGAACTTTGTGTAATGCACCTGTTGGGATTTCCTGTAATTAATCTCCTCATTAACTGCTCCACGAACTCTGCATAATGTGCCGATTGGGATTTTCCATAATTAACCTCCTCATTAACTGTTCCACAAATTTTGCGTAATGTGCCGGTTGGGATTTTTCATAATTAATCTCCTCATTAACTGCTCCACGAACTATGCATAATGCACCGGTTGAGATTTCACGTATTCTCGAATCTCTAGGGCCTAAGCTTTCTCGTGGGAGACGCGTGGACGACCCGAGAAGCCTTAGGGACACATGGTTGTCCAGGGAGGTCCCAGGAGTTATGGTACCCTGGGGATATTAAGTGTCGCTCTCGCTTATAAAAGGTTCCCTTCCTTTTTCCTGGGAAACTCACCCCACCCCGCATCTCTTTTCTTCCTCCCAACTTTGGCGATCTTCTGTGGCTCTCTTCTTTTCTCTCATGTTTTACGAGGGGAGATGCCTTCTCCTTTGGTGCTCAAGACGTCGCTGGTTATGGCGGTTCGAGTATCGAAGAAGAAACAAATTTTCCATATCTCTTGTCCTTGCCTGTTTGCTTATGGCACCTTGCTTGTTCTTGCCCCCTTGCTTACATGGGTCAACCTTCGTAAGCAATGCATCAGAACTAGCATCCTACGAGTTCTGTATGGTGCTTGATCAAGGCGGTGGTGCGGCAGCCACAACTGAGGAGGGTAGGAACAGCCAGTTCGAGGGAGCAATAAAATCTTCAGAGTTGATTTCTCTTGCTCCCAACTGACCCTCTGTTTGTGTAGATGCCCACCCCCTGCCCAGCCTTGAATCCCAATTCGTTCTTCGGAGATCCTGGGTAGGGTGCTGCTGGATTCCCTTTCCCAAAGAAAGAAAGATAAGCGTCCCTTCGGGGGAGATGCAATTTCGCCGTTGAGCATTCTAGTTTTGCTTAGACGAGCTCGGACCGACAGGGTATCCATCTTCTTGAGGGGGAAGTCACTTTGCCGATCTCCCTATTTCGTCCAGCCATGGCGTTACTGTTGAGCTTTCCACCTTGTCTGGCCAGAGTAGGATTTTACTGGACAGCTTCTTCTTTGATAGAGATATCGCACTGCTAATCACCTAGTTCTTATCTAGACTAGATTTTCATTTTTGTAGTTTTTGCCAATGTAATATTCTCCTTGTAGCTCTGTTTGTAACCCTATTTGGGAAATAAAAAGACTTTGTTTTTATAGATCTGTTTGTATGAATTTTTGCTTTTACTCCATTTTGTTCTTGCTGACGCAACATTCTTCTTGTCGCCCCGTTTGTAACCCTGTTCGGGAAATAAAAAGACTTTGTTTTTATATATCTGTTTGTACAACTTTTCACTTTTACTCCATTCTGTTCTTGCTGACGTAACCTTCTTCTTGTCGCCCCGCTTGTAACCCTGGTCGTGAAATAAAAAGACTTTGTTTTTTATATATATGTTTGTACGACTTTTGGCTTTTACTCCATTTTGTTCTTGCTGACGCAACATTCTTCTTGTCGGCCCATTTGTAACCTTGTTCGGGAAATAAAAGGACTTGTTGTTTTTGTATATTTGTTCGTACGAATTTTTGCTTTAATCCTGCTTTTGTTTGTTGAGCTTTTCCAATCCTAGCAGTGAAGGATCTGCTGATGTGAAGTTCCCCCGAGCCGCCATTTTTAGTTTACTCTTGCTTCATTTAATTGGGCAACTGACCTTGTATCCCGCGAAGGCCTAGTTTGTACATAAAATAATTTTGTGTACCTGTACATTTGTTTTTGCATCCTTGCATGAAGCTCGGCAAGTCATTTAGACTGCATTGAGAATAGTTGTTAGCAGGTCAGAGCTCGTGGCTCGATTCCTATGCTCTATACTTCGTGGATTGGCACTTATAGGTTGGTAGAACTCGAGGCCCTGCTACCTCACCAACGCATTTCACATATTGCACGAAGCTCGGCAAGTCATTTATACTACGTTGAGAATAGCTGTTAGCAGGTCAGAGCTTGTGGCTCGGTTCCTGTGCTTTAGACTTCGTGGCCTATCTAGAGACCATGCTTATCTGATTTAGGCTGTTTGACAGGAGACACAATAATGCAACACTCGAAATCAGTCCATAAAATTTCAATTATTCACACTCTTACATTATCTGATCCTGGCTTGGATTTTTCATAGAGAGTACTTCCTTAGGTGTTCGGCATTCCAAGGGTGCGGCAACTTGAATCATTTGTGGTCTTTAAGTCGGTACGAACCAGGTCTTCCTGTTGCTGTTACCAGATACGATCCTTCCCACTTGGGTCCAAGTTTGCCTTCATCTTGAGTAGTAACCCCAGTTTGTTTCAAAACCATGTCCCCCCACTTTGAAATTGCGAGGCCGGACTCGTTTGTTAAAATACTGCTCAACTCTCCACTTGTTGGCTGCAGCTCGGCTCACGACTTCCTCCCTCATTTCTTCCAAAAAGTCCAAGTTCTCTCTCAATCGTTTGTTGTTACGATCCGGATCATAATGTTGCACTCGATGTGGGTATTGCCACTTCAGCTGGGATCATGGCTTCTGTTCCATAGACGAGGGAGAATGGAGTTTCCCCTGTTGGGGTTCTTACTAACTTTCGGTATGCCCACAACGTACTTGGAAGTTCTTCAGCCCATTCCCCCTTTTGGCCTCCCAGTTTATTCTTCAGAATGTTAAGTAATGTTTTGTTAGTAGCTTATACTTGCCCGTTGGCTTGAGGATGTCCAGGTGAAGAGTACTTAGTCTTGAGTTTGAGCTCCAAGCACCACTCCCTATAATGAGAACAATCGAACTGTCTTTCATTGTCAGACATGAAGCTTTGAGGGATTCCGAATCGGCAAATTATAGATTTCCAGAGGAAGTTTGTTATTGCCCGAGCCGTAATCGTTACTAGAGCCTATGCTTCCACCCATTTCGTGAAATAGTCTACTGCCACCACGACAAATTTCACTCCTCCTTTGTTTGCAGGGAGGGGCCGATAAGATCCAATCCCCATTGCGTGAAGGGCCACTAGGCGGTGACAGAAGTGAGTTTTTCCCTAGGGGGAATGAGGAATAGGGGCGTTCTCCTGGCATTTGAGACATTTTCGGGCGAATTCGTCGGCATCCCTGTGAGCGTTAGGCCAATAGTATCATGCTCGAGTTGTTCGTGCTGCTAATGCCCTTTCACTCGCATGATTCCCACAAACTTCTTCACGTATTTATGCTAGCACGTATTGAGCTTGTTCGGAGGAGATACATCTTAATAGGGGCTTGGTGTAGCCTCTTTTGTACAGAACTCCCTCTACCAAAGTGAACCGAGCCGCTCAGTTCCTAATTTTTTGGTCATCCGGAAGGATTCCCTCTTGCAAAAATTTTAAAATGTTTGTGGCCCATTTTGGGGGTTGTAGGATTTCGATTGTTGACACCCGAATTCCTACTGCTGCCACATTAATAGTTCGAATTACAACGTGGTCCAGGAGTGGGAAGTCTTCCTGCCCTGAGGCAGCTTTGGCTAGCCGGTCTACTTCTTGGTTCTCTCCTCTCGGGATCTGATGGATGGTTGAGTACTAGAAGAGATCTCGCTCTTCTCCCACCCTTTGGAGATATTTTTTTAGATTTTCTCATTTTGTGAGGAATTGTCCGATTACATGCCCCACCACTATCTAAGAGTCAGCTTTTACTTCTACTTCAGTTGCACTCAAAGATTTGGCAATCGTTAGACCTGATAAGAGTGTCTCATACTCGGCTTCATTATTGGTGACTTTGAATCTGAGCTTGAGGGCGTAATCAAGTTTTTCTCCTGAGTCTGTTATTATATGGACTCCTACTCCTTCCCCGAACCAGCAGGATGAGCTGTTGACGTAGACCTGCCACGGTTTGCCCTGAGGCATAAGGACCATTTCCTCTGAAAAATTCAAAAACTCGGCTATAAAATCTGCTACACTTGCCCCTTTATTGCGGTGCGTGAAAGATACTCGATCTCAAACTCGCTTAGCTCGATCGCCCAGTCAGTCATCCGACCAGAAGTATCTGGTTTCTGCAATATTTTTCTCAAGGGAATATCAGTTTGGACTTTTATTGGGTGAGCTTGAAAGTAGGGTCTTAACCGTCTGGCAGTGATCACTAATACGAATGCTAACATTTCAATTCGGGGGTATCTGGCTTCCGCCCCTCGAAAGGCCTTGCTTACGTAATAAACCGGGCATTGAACTCCTTCTTCTATTCGAGTCAACACGGAGGACATTGCATTGGGCGATACGGCCAGGTAAACGGTTAGGTCTTCTCCAGGCGTGGTTTGGCTGAGCCAAGGAGGATGAGCTAAGTATTCCTTCAGCTCGCTGAAGGCCTTTCTGCAATCTTCATCCCATTCTTGTACCTTTTGCAGGACCTTGAAGAAAGGATGGTATCGATCGTTTGATTTTATGATGAAACAGCCTAGAGCGGTTATCCTCCCTATCAACTTCTGGACTTCGTTGATAGTTCTGGGTGGAGGCATGTCCATGATCGCCTTAATTTTTTTGGGATTAGCTTCAATCCCTTGCTCGGAGACCATGAAACCCAAGGATTTTCCTGACTCAACTCCAAAAGCACATTTTTGCAGGTTGAGCTTCATCTTGTACTTTCTCAATACTACGAAAGCTTCCCAGAGGTCATCAAGATGCTGCTTGGACTCCTTGCACTTAACCAGAAGATCGTCTACATAGACTTCCATGGTCCTCCCAATCTGGTTTTTGAACATTTGGTTGACCAGACGCTGGTATGTTGCTCCCGCATGTTTTAGGCCGAACCACATTACTCTGTGGCAATAAAGTCCTCTATCGGTGATAAATGCCATTTTCTCCTCATCATCGGGGCTCATCCTGATTTGATTGTAGCCGAAGTATGCATCCATGAAGCTAAGCAAGGTGTACCTGGCTGTCGAGTCCACTATCAGATCTATCCTTGGAAGAGGGAAACTATCTTTAGGACAAACTTTGTTTAAGTCAATGAAGTAGACACACATTCTCCATTTCCCACTTGCCTTTTTGACTAATACAACGTTGGAGAGCCACTCGGGATAGTGAACTTCCCGAATGAACCCCGTAGTTAGAAGGCATTTCACTTCCTCAGCAATGGCCGCATATTTCTCCGCAATGAAACTACGGCGCTTTTGCTTGACTCTTTTGGCCTCGGGGTTTACACCGAGGTGGTGTTCTATTATCGATCCATCGATACCCGTCATTTCTTCATGACACCAGGCGAAGACATCACGATGTTCCACAAGTAGTTGCTTCATAGACTTGCTTAGCTTGGTGGACATTTTAGATCCCATTCACATTGTTCGCTCTGGTTTTTTAGGATCCATTGGTATCAAAAGTAGCGGCTCGTTGGGTTCCCCCTACCTCAGTGCCTCTTTGTCCCTAACTTCGTAGTCCAATTCAGTTACAGGTGGAGGTGGAGGCATGGCCGCCCTGTTGAGTTTTGCCTGCCTCAATGGCTCTTTGTCCCTATCTCTTGGTCTGGTTCAGTTTGAGCCAGAAGTGGAGGTGTGGCCGCTTCCACGCTGCCTTTCTCAAGAGTTTGTATAGCTATTGCTTTCGACCTCATCTCTCGGGTGTAGCAATCTCTTGTGGTCTACTGCTCACCACGTACTTTACCTTCAGGTGATAAGTGGAAGTCACATCCTTCATTTGGTTCAAGGAGAGGCGTCCGAGTATCACATTGTACGAAGAAGGGGCCTTTACTACCAAGAAGTTTATCATGAGTGATGCTGTTTTGGGAGCGGTTCCTACCAATATAGATAGAGCGATTGCCCCGATCGGTTGGACAACATTCCCTGTGAAGCCTTTGAGGGGCTTAGGTGTTGGTCGCAACCTATCGGGAGTGATCCCCATATTAACGAAAGCTTCCCAAAAGAGAATGTTGGTGGAACTGCCATTGTCGATTAATACCTTTTTGGTCCGGTAGTTAGCAATTTGCGCTGTTACTACCAGAGCATCGTCATGAGGGCACGACAAACCCTCTCCATCTTCTTCACTGAACGTCAAAAGATATCCTCCGGATGAATCTTTGTTGTTACGGGATGGTCGTTGGGTAGAGAATACTTCTTCATACCTGGCGCTCCTTGCATGGGCCTTTTTATGCCGAGGAAGTCGCTCCCCCGGCGTATCCTCCATCTATGGTGGTAATTTTGCCTATGGGGGGTTCTTTTCTTCTTGAATTTCCTCGACATGGGTCCTCTTCATGGGGGTTCCCGGTTATTCTTCTGTTGGGGCTCCTATTATTCCTCCAAGCAGGATTTTGGTCTTTATGGGTCGGGCTGTAACTCCTGCGAATTGGACTCTGATTCCTCCGAATAGGGCTTCTGTCCTGGTCTCTTTGAACGGGGCTTCAGTCCTGGTTTCTCCAAGAGTAGGGACGGTAGTCCCATCATGGCTCGTCCCTATCGTCTTTATACCCGTTCTCCTCAGCTTCTACCGTGTATACGGGGGCTAGGTTTTCCTTTACCCTTGGTTTCATAAGTCCTTTTCTTGTAGACCCCTTAGTTTGACCCTTGATGTCGGTCTACCGTTTTCTTGTTCGCCTTCTCCAAGTCACTTCTTCTGGGTGCTGTTAGACTTCGGAGTGTATCCTCTCTGTTTATGTAACCGTCTGCTCGGTCCATGAATTCCCTCAGGGTTGATGGGGTCTTTCAGGCAATCTCTATCATAAAGGAGTTACGAGGCCAGACCCGTCATAATAATGAGGCCAGAGTGATCTTCTCGTCTTGGTAGTCTGTCATCATCCGTTCTTTGTTGAACCGAGAGAGGTATGACTTAAAACTCTCGTCATCCCTCCGCTTAACAGTCAACAGATAGATCGCTAGCCTTCTTCTCATTCGGCTGGTCATGAACTGTGTTAAGAATCGACGCGCCAATTCGTCGAAACTATCTATGGTTCCAGGTCACAGAGAACCGAACCATACTCGTGCTGCCCCTTTTAGAGTGAGGGGGAATGCCCTGCATGCTATCTCACCGGGGAAGCCTTGAAGAGTCATATGGGCCTTGAAGGTCTCCAAGTGTTCCAATGGGTCCTTTGTCCCATCGTATCCTTCCATTGAGGAACTTTAAACTTTGCAAGTATTGGCACCACCAAAATCCCTGTGTTGTATGGTAGTTCAGTGTTGGTGAGTAGCTGGTCCACCATGGAGGGCTGACCTATCTGCTTTGCTACTTCTATCTAGATTTGTAGATTGATTTTGTGTCGTTCTTCTTCTGCAGTGGTTGCATTAGGCTGTGGATGGTCCCCAGAGTGATGACTCTGTTGGTCTGCGTCAGTTTCTTTGCCATTCCTTCGTAAGACAATGTTCTCTTGTCGGAGGGTCTCCATGTCTGTCATGAGTTTCCGTATTGCTTCACTTTGCTGGTTGAATCTTGCTTCTATTGCTTTGGACTGCATCATTTCACGTTGCGAATGCTGAGAGCGGGTTTTTGCCGGCATATGAAGGACATGCTAGTTATGGGACAACAGAGATCCTACAAACGGCACCACTGTTGATGTCATGTTTCGCGGGCTTGGGCAACTTCACACCCTCGATATACGAGCGATCACTTGCACAGTAACTACTATAAGGGGACCTCGGGGTCCGTTGATCCTCCGATGCTTAAGTCAGTATGGTGGAGAAGATGATAAAACAGTTATCAAAGTAACAACATAAGTTGATAACGATAGATTGACTGATTGAAGATGATTACCTTGTCCACTGCTATAGTGTCCTATTTATAGTTACCGACCAGGTCCCTACCATAGTGGGGTGTTGCATAGCAGGGGATAATCCGTTTACACTGTTGATTCATTGAGCTGCTCTTGTGTCATAACCTTGCCAAGCTGTGAAGAGCCCAGGCTTGCTGTGCGTTGCTCGAGCCCTAGGTCGCATTGAATACGACACACCTATGCTATGGGCTGCATTAAATGCGGCATGGTTTCTTCTCTGGGCCGCATTAAATGCAGCATGGTTTCTGCTCTGGGCCGCATTAAATGCGGCGTGTTTTTTGTCCCGAGTCCCTTCCATCTAGTGATGTATGTGTTCCTCTTTCTCAAGTTTTGCCTATATCTTTTGTCTCGTCAATATGGCCCAACCCGGACTTCCTGCCCCGAACCTTGATCCAGATATTACCTATTTGACCCATACCAGGTGACATGGCTGGGCCTTGCCTCCAGCCCAATCCAACCCAGACCATATAGTTGGATCATGACCTGGACCCATTATTTGGCCCAACATAAGGGATTTTCTCCCTTCACAGGTTGGATGAAGACTATTGACCACTTTGTCATTGCTATCATTTCTCTCTTATGTGAATGCTTATAAACATCACTCACTGAATTTGATAATTCTCCACTCACTCAACTCTTCTAATTCATTTTAAATTTTTGTCCACCTTATATTTAGGCCATCTGGGTATCCGAGTATACCTGGCCCGGAACCTGGATTTCAAACCCAGTTGGGTCCCGGCCCCGTTATACCTGAGTTATGACCTGGGCCAGAATGGGTTCCGGGCTCTACCCGAACTTTGTTTTTTTAAACAAAAGCCTATATTATTAAATTTTTTTCAAGAAAAAGATAATGATGAAAAACATTTTTTTTATATATATAAAGCAACTAATTACCTTTTTAACTAAATGCATCTAAAAAAAGAAATCCAGTATTTACCATGTAAAATGCATATAACACATAATGCAATTCACTACATATTACAAAACACAAAATTATAATATATGTAAGTTACATATCTAATGGTCCTGTTTTACTGCAGGACCCACGAAAATCACAACTTTCTCCCACAGGAAAATAGACCTTAACATTCTTCATGCCTTTGTCTAGGACAGACGCCACTAGGATCTCAGTGCCAACCTAGAATTGTTGGTAGCTCAAGCAATGCACATGTTCATCTTCTGGGTAGGGAAGAAATAGGTGGTGGAAAACTGGCAGACCCTTTTGAGCAGCTTCCTGATTTTCAAAAAATACCCAGGGAGGGGCAGGGAACCTTAGCTTAATTATCACCATATTAAACATAAATTAACATCTATAGAGTTATGGAAATACCTTTCAAGTACTTGGAGTACTTAAAGAAACAATGATTTATTTTATAAATATCCCATATTGATCATATATAAAGGCCATTTCGTCATGATTCGAAATCCTAGAGAACAACTGATGACATGTACTAAGCATAAAATATCCCAAAAAAAAATATATATATATATAAAACAGTAATAAAAAAACAAAAACCATTAAGTGAATTTAATTACTATTTTGTACACAATTATGAGAGGACTAGTGGATTTGCAATTAGAGAATTAAAAGGGTTCTAAATTTTATCCAAAAGTACACATAAATATTGTTAGGGTTGTTGCATCTAAGGCTGCGTTTGGATGTTGAACTAAACTCAGTTGAGTCGAGTTCTTTATGAATAGTAGTAAGTTGAGTAATAAACAAAATTATGTAGAACCCATCTAAACTGAGTTTAAAGTGTGTTTGATTGTTAAGATGAGTTTAATACTTTTTATGAAAAATTGAAAAAGGTTGTGGGTTCCACATATTAAGATGTTTTAAGTTGAAAAAGATTGTGGGTTCTATGTGTAAGAAGGTTTTGAGTTGAGATGAGTTTAGTAATTTGAGAGTTGAGTATTTAGATATTAGACTCAGTTTAAAATTAGACTGAATTCAGCTGAACTCAACTGAGTTCAATAACCAAACGAAGATTAAAAACTTCTTTACCTTTTCTTCTTATTTTATCTCTGTTTTTTTCATGGCTTTATGGAATGGATCCAAGTGTATTACATATCATAAAAAAACTAAAATTTATACCTTAAAATTATTTGATTTAAAAAGTAGTACTTAGATAATATTTTCCTAAATTTATCTATGGCCCAACACCACTTTATATATAATATACCTCTTTAAGATATTATATTTGGATGCCATCTTTGGTACCCCTCCAAATAAGCTTATCTGGGTTGCCACACCAACTAATTGGTATCTTACAAATATTACTAATGTCTTCTTCTGTGAACATGCTCCTCAAAGGTCTACCATTTGTTGGGCACAATGGAGCAATATCCAAAGGGACAAAGTTCTGCACAATCCAACCATAAGGAAGTTTGGCCCAAAATCTGGAAATTAAAGACCCCAAGTGCTGTCAGGATGTTTCTATGGAGAGCTACACATGAGTCTCTACCAACAAACCTCAATCTCAAGAAAAGGAAAATAAAGGAAGACCTTTCATGCCCTATTTGTAGACTGGAGCCAGAATCTGTTATGCATGCACTATGGGCGTGTTCTGCAGTGAAGGATGTGTGGTCAGTCTGTTCTAGGAGACTTCAGAAAATGAAGGTTGGGTTCAGGTCTTTTAAAGAGGTTGTGGAACATGTTATAGCAACTCTCAGTGAGGATGATGTTGAACTATTTGCCTGTACAGCTTATCATGTGTGGAGAAGAAGAAATATTTTTTTGTTTGAAGGAAAATTTGAGAATCCATCAAGGTTGGCTCAAGCTGCTCTACAATTGACTAAGGATTTTAAAGAAGCCAATGACAGTAAACAAACTGGAGTGGATCCTGGTAGGCCTATTGGAACAGATTCCTAGAGTCCTCCTCCTATGAATGTTTATAAGGCCAATTGGGATGCCTCGGTTGACCGAGTACACAACAGAATGGGGGTAGGGGTGGTGATCAGAAACTGCGAAGGACTTGTAACAGCAACCCTGAGATCATCAAGGAGTGTGTTTCCTGATGTTAAACTTGCAGAGGCAATGGCTGCACTCAGAGCAGTCCTTTTCTGTAAACAGTTAGGCATTTCAAGACTACTATTAGAAGGGGATGCTCTCAATGTGGTCAATGACATCAACAAAGAGACAATGGATTGGAGCTCAGCAGGGCTGATTATTCAAGACATTAAGGCTGAATTTCAGAGTTTGGAGTACGGCTCGGCTCAGTTCATCTCTAGGAACTCTAACTGTATTGCTCATTGTTTAGCTAAGGATGCATTAAAACTCTCTCAGGAGAGCATAATTATGGAGGGAGTCCCTCCTTGTATCCAACATTTGCTAATTTAATGATGAAAGCTTGACTACTCAAAAAAAAAAAAAAAAAAAAAAAGGACCTGTGATTCACTATCTCCCTTTTTACATGCTCATCAATCTGCCCAACCAAGAGAATTAATGATGCCAATCAATATCAATATACGTGAAGAAACCAGAGGTCCAAAATTACAAAAACAGATGCATAGTACAATAGAAACAAGAAAACTTGTAAACATCAGTTTCGTTTTCCAAAACAAACATCATTATAAGCTAATACCTTATCTTGTCCTCCTACATCCTAGACAATGAAGCTAATATTTTTGTACTCTACAGTCCCCGCATTAAAATCGGGTTCATGATAAATGCAGGCAATAGATCATGATCACAATGAAATGCTATATCAGAAAAAGGAAATTATCACAGATCAACATAATTTTCTAATTCTATTCAGAATTTCAAACCATCATAAATAGCCAATGGAAATTCTTAAGTTTCCAGTCACTTCTAAATTAGTAGTTTAATGGGGCAAATTTCTCTGAATTTCCAAACTCATGATTGGATGACCTTTGTGATCTTAAACAAGACAAGACAAAGTCAGCAAGACAATTTGCAAAGTGCCAATAAGACAATTTGCAATTGACAAAATCTATAAAGACAAAGTCATCAACGGATTAATGTTTACCTTTCTTGCAATTTCACCGAGTGGGAGCAGGTTTAGTCCCAAACTGCTCGAACAACATACCTCCCGTGGGGCCAAAGGGAAGGGCTAAGTCGAAGGCCACTCTATTGCTCCCGCGATAGAGAGTGGGACCTGCCTCCCGGCGGCTCGAATAACTTACCCCAACCTCCATTGCAGCGAAGAGCGAACCAGTCACATCGTTGTCCGAGTAACTTACCTCCCCCATGAGATACCAAAAGGAAAGGTAGGCCAAAGAGTTGCCTTATCCCTCCCATGGCGGATTACGAGTCAGCCCTTGGCAGCCCAAAGACGAAGGCTTACCTTCCTTGTGAGCGTCAACAGGTGAGTGCGGTTCCAGTCTCAAACTGCCCGAACAATATACCTCCCGCGGGACCAAAGGGGAAAACTGGGCCGAAAGCTGTTCTATCCCTCCTGCAATGGAGAGGGGGTCATGCCCCTGGAGGCCAGAATAACTTGCCCCGACCTCCGTCGCAACAAAAGACCTAGGTTTGCAACATTGACTATTGTCCCCAAAAGAATAATGATAATATCTTTATTTCGCAAACAGGATAGATACAAAATGCCAATGGAGGAAGACGGGTATGGTTCCAAACTGTTTGGATAGCTTACATCGCCGCAGTGAAGGAGGCAAGCCAAAACTGAGGTCGATTTGTCTCCCCGCGATGGATCATGGGATCAGCCCAGCCAGAAGACTACACAATAAAGGAAGGGTAAAAGAAAAGAGTAAAAGAACCAGGCAGGGTAAAACACGACTGGAAGATGAATAGAAAAATAAAGAAAACTAGCACAATGAGAATGTAGAGAATGCCAGCTTTGTAAAGAAAAGTTGCTAAGACCCCAAGAGAACGACTACATGACAAAGATAGACAAAAGCGGAGCAAACTAGAAAGCTGCCAACTAGCGGGGTTGTTAGATATAGGACAGGCACTGGTGGGGGGGGGGGGGGGGGGGGAGGGGGACTATAAAGCCTTGTGTGGTGAATCCTTACTGCCAGGACCCCTAGGCAGGCCACCAAAAAAAAAAAAAATGCATGAAAACAAAACGTAATGGTCAACTTGATACGACGAAAAAGCAAGGTATTTTCATTAATTAAGTTTATATACAAGTCGTTGGGCGACAACATGTAGTTACATACATTCAACCAAAAAGGAAGGAAAAGGAAGAACAAAACAAAGGAGCCGCAGCAATGCCAAGAAGCTAAGGCATAAAGCCGTCAAATCTCAGCGTTGGGAGCACCAATCTCGGGAGTATCAAGAGCAGGATCAGCCGGCTATGGAGAGGCCGATGTGGGAACAACCGGACCTGAGAAAATGTCAGGCATCTTCTTCCTCCCCAGGTTACGGCCAAATGCGAAGGCCGCCTTGTTGGCAGGAATGTCGGCAAGATTAAGGCCTCGAAGATAGTTCGTGAAAGTCCTCGAGCGCAGCTCCGGACTCTCCAAGAGTTAGTCCCACATCAACCTACAGCCTTCGGCAAGCCCTGTCCCCACACTTGATCATGAACTCTCAGGAATGACTTCAGCTGCCTATCCTGGCGGAGGCCAACCTCCTGTACTTGGGATAAGTCGTTGCGAAGACTTTGGTTAAGCAGCTTCAATTGTTCCCACTCTTCCCTCGCCTTCCTCTTGAGCATCTTCCGGCGGTGCTCCAACTTCCTAACCCTCCTGCGCTCATCCTTCAGGTCAATTCGCACCCTCTCCAGCTCGTGAATGGAGGTGTTAGTCATCGAACGGAGGCCCAGGTTCTCTTGCGCAATGGTCTCTAGGCCGTCCACAATAAAAGCCGCCAGCTAAGAGGTACCCTGACAACAAGAAGGGGTGGCATACAACAATCAATAAGGGAAGACTAAAAAGCAAGAAGGAAAAGGATGGAAAGAAATGACCGAACCTCATGGAAAAAGTTGGACAAGCACTTGACGACCTAACTGATGGTCTCTGCATGGCCCCTTCCCATTTTCAGCTGGGACAAAGGAGGGATGACTTCTACTGAGTCCTCGACCTCAGACGATTGTACGGCCACCTCAGGAGGAGTGGTTGGACCTTCACACGAACCTCCTAGACCGGAGTCGATTGCAACATTCAAAAGGGGATCACCCCCCTTTGGGTGCTCCGCCTGGGTAGGCAGTTCATTGTAAAGACCCCAGGACCCCTTGGATCCGAGTGGACTACAACTTCCAAAAGTCAATTGGAGTTGTAGATGCTCCATCTAGGTTTAATAATGAAGGCTTTGTTCACATCTTTAGGCATGTTCATCCAGGCCGATTTTTTTCCCAGCATGGTTAGATAACTGGGTTCTGATTACACATCAGGCCCGAACCAAACCTAGGCTAGTACTTGTATAGCAAAACCCAGGTACACCTAGGCCTAGTACTGGGTTTAAAACTCGGCACCCGAGCTTTTTTTTAAACAACCTAGTGTCAAAATGACCCAAGTGTTAAAAACCCATCCCCGTCTCTCTCTCTCTCTCTGAATAGGGTTGTAATCGATCCGAGCCGAGTCAAACTTTTGGGTTATCGAATTGAGCTGGACTCAAATAACTCGATTTCGAGTTCAAGCTCGAGCTGAGAGCTCATCGAGCCGAGCCGAGTTTGAGCTGATCAAACGTGAGCTCGAACTGAGTCAAGTGATTTATTGATCTTTGTTGTATTCTTTAACGAGTCTTAGCCGAGCCGAGCCGAGCCGAATCGAGTTATTAAAAATACCAAATTACAAAACAAAATATTAAATCGAATGAAATTTTTACAATTAATATATAAACCTTATATTGAACTATAAAATTATAACATCTTTATGAATACATTTCTTATATGGTTATACATTGTTGTATATAATTATAGTATAAAATTATGAACTATATTAATATATAGGTATCTATGACTAGGCATATGTAATTAGGTTACATACTACATATTTAATTATAAAGGTAACTATGCTTATGTTATTAAATCTAATATGTATAGAAGCATATATGTGTGTGTTTGTGTAAGATAAGAATACTAATATATAGAAATAAATTATATATATTCAATGATTTATGGACGAGCTCTAATCAAGTCGAGCTAACTAGTCGAGTCGGGTATGAACTAGCAAGTCTTAATCGAGTCGAGTCGAGTTTAATCGAGTATGTATCATTTACTAATTGAGCGGGTTTATGCATTCATGATCGATCTTTTTTTTTTTTTTTTCATGAGTCGAGCTCGATTTGAGTTTAGCCGAGAGAGTATTGGGCGTGCAATCATACAGGCTGGTTCATTTACAGCCTTAGTTTTGAAGAAACTCTAGCCTTCCTCCCTTAATGCCGATCGAAGAAACCTTGTCATCCTCGTGTCCCCATCATCTCTCTCTCTCTCTCTCTCTCACTCTCTCTGTGTGTGTGGAAACCCTAGTGTTGCCTTTCCAAGCTTTCAATCTACATCAACAACAATACACAATCTGTAAGATTCAAAAGCCATCCTTGGAAGCCATCCCTTACATAATTGCCGTTCTCCCTAAAACCCTAACATTACCCTCCCAAGCTTTCGATCTACAAAAACAACAGTACACAATCCGTAAGATTCAAAAGCCAGCCTAGAAGCAATCCCCTACATCACTGTCGTTCTCCCCGAAACCTAGCATTACCCTCCCAAGCTTTCGATCTATAGAAACATCAAATCACAATCCGTAAAATTCAAAAGCCATGCCCAGTAAGCCATCCCCTTACACTGTCATTTCAATCTATAGTAGCATTCGATGGAGGAGGAAACCCATAACAAGATCGAGAGGATGGATCTAGAGACGGAGTTTCTTTGCCGTCAGCCTAGAGATCTACTTTCAATGACTCCAAGATGGTTCATTTTCCACTTGCTCTGTGCTCTTTGCATTTGATCTGTAATGGTTTTTTTTTTGGTTAATGTAAATGCTCGATTGCACGATGTCAAATATGGGTTGTTATTTTTCTATTGTCTATTTTATATGAACCTACCTATTCAAGTTTAGAATCTTTAAATCTGTTGTCTATTTTATATGCTTCAAATTAGTGCAAAAGGTCATGAGTTTTAGTGCTCATCTATATATGAGGGCCATAACTCAAATTTGAAGTGATGGGGGTGAGAATACTTTAAAGTTGTTTGTATTAGTGTACTTTCTTGCACATAATAAATTATCAAAACAAAGTAGGCGTGTTACATTGTCCTGAAAACTCATTAAATATCAGGAAATTACACGTTTGAGAAAAAGATATTACAAGATAAAGGGAAATAGAGTTTTTATCTGGGGAGGTTGTCGTTCATTCTTCCTTCTGGGGCCATACACCCCTTCACTCCCCCTCTAGCCTGGTAGGGTGAGTCGTAGACAAAGGCATGCTAGGGCTCTTCAAGTGGTGTGTGGCCTATTCTTTCCCAGCAGTGCCATCTGTGTTAAGCCCACCACCTTTCTGCTTTAGCTTTTGGATGTAGCATTCTCTTGCTAAGACTTGTTTGTCTTGGATTTCTCCCACTTCTTGGGGAGTTGAAAATTTCATCTTGAGGTAGTAGGTCGATGTGATGGCCCACAAGCTGTTGAGGGTGGGTCTTTTAATGATGGCGTTATACGATGACGGAGTTTGTACCACTAGGAAGTCGACCATGACCAGGGCTATGTAGGGGCCGCTGCCGGCGAGGACTGAACGTGATGGTTCCCATAGGCTGAACCATACTTCCGGAGAAGCCTTTCAATGGCATGGGGGCTGGTTACAATCGAACAATATCTATTCCCATTCTGATGAAAGCCTCCTAGAATAGGATATCCGCAAAACTCCCATTGTCAATAAGGATTTTGTGGGTGGTGAAGTTCGTGATGAATATAGTAACCACCAATGCATCATTGTGGGGATATAGGACCCCTCCTTGTCTGCCTCCATGAAGGAGATGATAAGGGTAGGCTCACCCTTCATGGTACTGGGCTCGCCTGACATGTGTTTTTCTGCTTGAGGAGGAAGCACCCCTACTCGTGAATCCTCCCTACTATGGTTTAGATTTCTCTTAGTGGAGGTCCCCTCCGTGGTGGCGAGCGAGGACAATCTTGTTGCGGCCCCCGTGCTGGTGGTTGCCGCCGAGGGCTGTCTTCCCTCCTGTGTTGATCGGCCAGGTCCATGCTCATTTCTCTCAACCTTCCCCTTCTTTCTTACTCCAGTATCTAGGCCAGGAGATATGTTGCCTTGTCCGCTCTGCATACTTCCTTCTCCCTTGCTGGGAGAATCAATCCTTGGTGTTATGTGAGTTAGACCTGTGGTATGTACAATAATGGCGTGCAATACCTCAGTCATCCTCTTCGTGGGCAGCAAAAGTGTTGGCCTTGTGGATGGTGAAGGTAGGCCAGTCGAATCAAGGTCCCGATCCCCTTGTCGGGGCCTCCTCCCTCTTCTTGTCTTGGGAACTTTTCTCCGGCTTTTCGTGGGTCTTGGCCTTGGCCGAGGCCTTCCCCTTCCTCTCTGCTCATTGCAGCTCTTTTTTTCTTAGCTCGGTCAAGGCCCGAAGAGTGTCCTCGGCGTTGATGAAGTTGTTGGTCTGATCCATGAACTTCCACAATTTCACAGGAGTTCTCCTTGCCAGCTCAGCCATAAATTGGGATCGCGGCCAAACCCTCTTACCCCGCCAATGTTATCTTCTCGTCTTGGTCGTCAGTGGTCATGCACTCCTTGTTGAACTGGGCTAGGTAGGACTTTAGGCTTTCTTCCTCTGCTTGTTTGATGGTGAGGAGATATGTCGTCGGGCGCCACCTCCTCCGACTCAACATAAACTGAGTCAGAAATAAACTGGTTAGCTTGCCAAAATTGTCCACATATCTAGGTGCCAAAACCCCGAACCATAAGCGTACGAGCCTTTTAAGGGTCAGCGGGAATGCTCTGCATGCTACCTCACCTGGGAAGCCATGCAACATTATATGAGCCTTGAAAGTTTCCACGTGCTCAATAGGGTCCCTTCCTCTGTCATATATTTCCATGGCTAAGACCCTGAACTTTGGTGGTAAAGACACAACCATCACTTCCTCGGTGTAGGATAGCCAGTGCTTGTGAGCAGCTGGTCCACCGTCAATGACATACCCACCTTCCTTGATATCTCCTCATATTTTTCTTTAAGATTACGAAAGTCATATTGCATGTTCTTCTGCTTCTCTTCCCTATTCGGTCTAACTTACATGTTCTGGGACCCCACATGCTCACTATCGCTGGACTCTGCTCCATTGTCCCGCTCCTGCTGAGGTGTTCTATGTTCCTCGTTTTCTTTACAAAGTGTTTGCACCTCGTCGGTTAACTTCATCACCCATTCCTCAATGTTTTCAATCTAACTTCCATGATGTCCCCCATGTCTCTTCTAAGTTGTCCGAAACGGGTTGTCGCAGGCATGAGAAAGATATGTAAGATCTACAAGGATCCCACAAACGATGCTAATGTTAACGTCATGTTTCACACACCTTTGAGCTAGACTCTGACAACTCAGATCTTCCGAAATGGGCCTGCAAAAGAAATGAGAGAATGTAACTAGGAGAGGGCGGCCTTGGGGCCAGGGAGTCTACGATGCCAAAGTTAGTAAATATTTTTAAGAGTTTGTAAATAAGTGAGAGAGTCTAGAGATCAAAGAGAGACCGTTTTCTCATACCTAAGACTTACTATTTATACTATAAGTCTGGGGGGACAGATTGTGTCTGCCCCTATGGAGTCTGCATCCTTCGTACTGTTCCCTATGTCAGAGTCTTTTAATGCAGCGTGACTCTACGATGATGTCATTAATGTGGCGTGTAGCCTGGGAGGTGGTGCCATTAATACGGCATGGTTTTCCAATTTCCTTCTCCCAGATAGTATCATTGATAGTCTGTCGATATCCTTCCTATCAGAAGATCGAGGGTTCCCCACACATTATGCCCACTATGTAGATGAGAACTCGAGAGCTGGATACTACTCGAGGGGCCCTAAGATCGACGAGTCTCATCCCTTGCAGTACAATCCCTCCTATAGGTTGCGTCCAAAGGACCTTACCCATCGGCTGGGTTGGAGACTTTGTTCGCTCTGGGTTGGGCCTTTGGTCTTAATTCCCGTAGGTTTATTCATAGGCATGCTAGGTCTGAAGTGGGGGAAAATCCCCTTACACACTTTGAAAGCGGTTCAATAATCAAAGTTCTTGCGCTCACAAGCTCGAGTTATTCAATATCATACTTTCATCCTATTTTTATTTTACTAAGTAAAATGTTACTTTATCCCACTTGGATCATATTTTATTTTTTCAAAAGAGAAATTTATAGGTTGAAAAAAAATGTCACATTATCGAAATGAAATGAAAGTAAAATTAGAGTTTGGTATAATTTATTTTTTCTATCACAACGACATCGCGCAATGTTTAGTACTTCCCGCTGCTAGGGTTTCACACTCTGTTCTGGTTTTCTGCCTACGGAAGGCGGAGGCATGGCAGCTGCGAAGGGAAGCTCGGGTCAACAGACCTATGCTGACCTAGTGGCGGCGATCCCTCAACCGCTACCTGAGATGGTTGTTGCACCGAAACTCATGAAGGGGGAAGTATTTTTCAATTTTCCAAGGAAGAAATTTTCGTTCTGCAGAGCCCTTCCGTTTCTCTTTGGTCTTAAAGTTCCTTCATCAACACCCCTCTCTAGACTCTATTCGAGCTTTCATACACAATCGATGGGGCTTAGCATCTTTGCATGTCGTCTCTGCCATGAGGCGGCCACGCAACTTCGTCATTTAGATCTCTATGGAATCTGATTTCGTGAAGGCATTCTTGCGCAAATCAAACGAAGTAAATGGCATCCCGTATCGTATCTTCCACTGGACTCTGGATTTTTAGGAAGAGGAAGAGCCTTTCTGTCTAGATCTCCCTACTGGGTTTGCCCCCTAATTTCTACCATGAATCTTTTCTACGAATCTTAACAGCACCTCTCAGACAATTTATTCGTCGGGATAACCCCACAAGGTCCGCGACTCGGACGGATGGTGCCCGAGTGTGTGTGTAGATGGACGCTGCCAAGGAACCTCTCCCCCATTTTTGGATTGGCGCACCAGGGGTCCCTTCTAGTAGAAAAGATGATATTTTCTATGAGACCCTCCCTGCCTTTTGCTGCAAATGCAAATTGCATGGACATAATATGAGCAACTATCGTTTTGGAAAAAAAAAAAAAAAAAGGGTCTGTGGAGAAAATTTGGACTCGTAAGAAGGAGCAACCCGAGAGTAGTAATGAGGAACAAAATGTGAAAAAAGTCCAAGTAAGTGATATGGAGAAACAGGAGGATCTAGAAAAAAATGAACCAAAAAAAATCAGTTTGAAGATGTGGAAAAAATTGAAAGTTGTTTGGAGGATTTAGGTCCAAACGCTATACTGAACAACCAGGTTAGGAAGGAGGATGATGATAACACGATTGAAGGGCTCGAGAAGTTTTTGGATTCAGAAGACCAGTTTGGTTTAAATAACGCTATACTATTTACCACTGAGGAAAATCAGTGTATTGATGTAGAAGCAGAGGACGTGAGCTTGTTAAAAGAGGTGGGGAATGAGGAAGATTTCATTTTGGAAGATGATTGTTCCTCGGAGCTAGAAATGAACCATCCCAGGAAATCCTCCCACAGGACAAAGACTAGTCCGAAAGTTTGCCTAGGAAGAAGAAATATCATAGGAAGTAATTTGTGAAAATCAGAAGCTCCACTTGGGTTATTGCCCGGAACTTTTCAGAATCTCAATGATTGGGCCTATAGTTGCTTGGAATTTATGGGGCAATGGTACTTCTAGAGATCATTTAAAGAAGATCTCTTAGGTGGTAAAATTATTGCCTTATTTGAACCTTTTCAGAGCTCGGATCGAGCTCAGTGTTTGATGACTTCTTTACATATGACTTCTATGGTCGCCAATGACACTATAGGTGGCAAAATTTGGATTTTCTAGGATAAGGATAGTGCTGTGCAGATTGTTCATGTGGGCTTACAATTCATTAGTTTAAGAATTGGGGAAGGATCCTCCCAGTTTTTGTGCACCTTTATTTATGCCAAATGTAATAGGTATGAGCGTCAAGATTTATGGGATGATATGAGTCTTCAAGGGTCAGAAGCTGGTCCTAGACTGTTTGTTGGGGATTTCAATATCATTAGATATGATTATGAAAGAAAGGGAGGTATATCGAGACCCAGAACTGCTATGTCTGAGTTTAATAACTGGATTCACCAAGAGGGATTGATTGAAATGAAGACTAAGGGCAATGTGTTTACCTGGTGCAATGGACAATTTGGAAGGGCTAGATCTTGGGCTAAACTAGATAGAGCTTTACTAGATGCCTCTTTGCTGTCTTCATGCCCGAATGCTAATGTTTCTATCCTCCCTTGACTCACTTCATATCACTCTCCTTTAGTAATAGAGTTCCTACTTGATCCTTTCTCTTATGGGCTGGCACCTTTTAGATTCCAACAGATGTGGGTTGAGCACCCTAATTTCTTAGATTGTGTTAAGCAGGTTTGGTCTGATGAGGTGCCGGGTTCGGGTTTGATTAAATTGAGTGCTAAACTAAAGAAGACTAAAGTGGCTTTCCAGGAGTGGAATAAACTTGTCTTTGGCAGAACTAATGATAAGATTCATAGGCTGGAAACTCTTATTGGTGCGCTGGAAAATAGGCTTCAAAGGTGTTGGGATGAGGAGACGGATAGGGAACTTCTCAATGCTTCGACTCAGTTGGACTCTTGGCAACGCAGAGAGGACATCCGTCTAGCTCAATTGGTCAAATTGAAGTGGAAAGTTGTTGGGGATAGGAATTCCAAATTCTTTCATGATGTCTTAGCTAATAAAAGGCGCAAAAGAGTTCTTGAAATAAGATCCCCTTCCAGTATAGTTTATGAGTCGCCTGAACGGATTCACCAAGGGGCCGCTGAGTTTTTCAAGAATTTTCTTCAAGGGGACCCTCCTTGAGAGATTCCTAATTTGTCTCACTTAATATCACCGGTGATTTTGGAGGAAGAGGGCGACCGCCTATGTTCGGTGCCCTTTATGGAGGAAATTTTGGATGCAGTGTCTTCCATCCCTCCGAACAGTTCTCCGGGGCCGGATGGTTTTGGTTCGGGTTTCTTTAAAAGCTGTTGGGAGATTGTGAAAGTTAATGTCTCGGATGCTGTCTTAGATTTCTTTATTTATAAACAACTCCCGAGATGTTTTTCCGCCTCCTATCTTGTTCTGATCCCTAAGGTAGATAACCCCACGGGCTTTGATAAATTCAGGCCTATTAGCCTCTGCTCTGTTTTCTACAAAATTTGCTCCAAAATTATTGTTAATCGGTTGTCTGGTTTTCTTCCTAAGATCATCTCCCTGGAACAGGGAGCTTTTCTCCCAAGTAGGAGCATTTTTGAAAACATTAGTCTCACTCAGGAGATGGTTAACTCCATCAATAAAAAATCGCATGGTGGGAATATTATGCTCAAAGTGGACATGGCTAAAGCTTACAACCGCGTCAATTGGAATTTTTTACTGGAGGTCCTTTGCTGCTTTGGTTTCTCTTCTCAAGTTTGTGCCCTTATTCGGGAGTGTATTTCTACCCCTTGCTATTCTATCATGATGAATGGCACTACGAAATATTTCTTTCATGGTGGTCGGGGATTGAGACAGGGGGACCTTTGTCCCCTTATTTGTTCATCATCTTACAAGAAGTGCTCTCTATGCTGATCAAGCAAAGCATGGGGGCTAATCGTTTTGGTCAATTCTCTCAGCCCAGAGGTACAACTATTATCTCCCATTTAATGTATGTTGATGATCTAGTTATTTTCACCAATGGTAGCATGAGATCCATTAGGGAACTCCTTAAGGTGCTTCATCAATATGAATCCTGGTTTGGTCAAAGTATCAACAAAGACAAGACGTCTCTGTTCCTCTCTAAACATATTTCTTTGTCTCGAAAGAGGGAGATCTTGCGAAGAACTGGCTTTTCGGAGGGCTTTTTCCCCTTCAAATATTTAGGAGTCCCTATCGTCTTGGGTAGACTCACTCACTCACATATGGAGGAAATGTTGACTAAAGTGCGTAAGAAAATAAGCGGTTGGAGAATGAAACTTTTATCTGCGGGTGGTAGACTGATTTTATTATGGCATGTGTTATCTAGCATGGCTCTTCATTTATTTGTCATTTTGTAGGTCCCTCAATCTATCATCAAAGAGTTGCAATGTCTGATGAGTACCTTTTTCTGGGGGGAGGCAAATGGTAAAGGAAAAAAAATGGGTTTCTTGGAATGACATTTGCAAACCTTTAGAGGAAGGTGGTCTCAGTTTGAGACACCTCGACGACATGCAAAAAGACCTTCACATGAGATTTGCTTGGAATTTAATTCAAGGTAACTCCCTTCGGGCAAATTTCTTTAAAAATAAATATATGGGGGCTAAGCCTTATACTCTTATTGATCCTAATAAGGGCTCTAGATTTTGGAAAATGATTATTAGAAGTATGCCTCTAGTCATGAATAATGCGAAATGGAAGATTAAGGAGGGAAGTGCTTTTTTCTGGCATGACAAATGGAAAAAACGTGGGCCCCTAATGGATCATATGACTTTAATGGGCTCCCCTCTTCTACGTGTTAAAGATTGCAAATTGAATGATAGTTGGGATGCTGATTTTATTATGAGGTTAGTTGGCCCAAAAAACGTTGATGATATCTTGGACACTTTAGCCTCTTGTAAGACTGGTTTGGATGTTCTTATTTGGACTCATTTTGACAATGGCTATTTTTCTACTAAATTGGCTTGGGACTGTGTTCACATCAGGGTTTGCAGTTAGATTGGCATCCCTGGGTGTGGCATAAGGTGATTCCGCTTACAATATCTATTGTTATGTGGAAGGCTTGATATTCGGCTTTAAGCGTGGATGATCGTCTCTGCCGTATTGGTATTTCGATTGTCTCTTGTTGTGATTGTTGCAGTGTTGTTGGACGTTATGAAGATCAGAGCCATGTTCTGTTTGAAGGTGAGCTACCCCACAAGGTGTGACAGTTCTTTGGAAGCATGTTTGGTGTCCCAATAGGCAGAACTTGGAAGGATACTGTGTCCTCTTGCTTTCGTCGAGCAAAATCATCTACTCAAGTGGGGTTAGTTATGGGAATCATCCTGGTGATTATCACCTGGAGACTCTAAAGGAGAAGATGTTCGGCGCACATGGAGGGGCTTAATGTTCCTTTTCCCAATCTTTTGCATTCCATTAAATACCGGATTGGTTTATTATGTCATGACCCACAAAAAATTTCTAGTTTGTCTAATTTTGATGTGCAGGTGCTTCAATGGTTAAATATTCCTACTGTCACCCCTTTAGCTAGCAGGTGCTGTTTAGTGACTTGGACGAAACCCCAGACTGGATGGTTCAAATTGGACACAGATGGAGCAGCCTAGGCAATCCAGGCTCTTCTAGTGTGGGTGGTATCAGTAGAGACGATCATGGCAAACTGGTCCATGCTTTTGCTTCCCATACTAGAGTCGATTCTAACAACAAAGCTGAATTACTAACCTTTCTTCATGGTCTCAAGGTTTGCACCTCTTTGAATTTAAATTTTGTTGAAATTGAACTTGATTCTTTAATTGCAATCTCTTGGTGGAACCGAAGAAGATGTGGGGTGTAGTACTTGGAGGATTTCTGGGAGGAAATCAATGAGATCAGGGCGTCCATGACATGCTCCATGAAACACATTTTCAGAGAAGGAAATCAAGTGGTAGACTGATTGGCTAAACAAGGGGCGAAACGATTTAATCTTGCTTGGAATAGCTTGGGAGACTCTCCTGCATGTTGAAAGGCCTTATTCGCATGGATTATTCTGGGCTACATTCCTTACGCTTTCTCTAGTTATTTTTGTTGCGGTCTGAATTTTTTGCCTTTTTTGTGGGCTCTAAACTTTAATATTGGTATGATTTTTAGTTTTGATACATGGGATGCTTCTTTGAATATTTGTATACCCTATGGGCCGTCTTCTGTTACCACGATTTTCCTCCACTATAAGTGAGGGCAATAAATAAATTTGGGATTAAAAAAATAAAAAATCCCATTCCCTCTTGGGCTGCATGAAGTGATCAGGTGTCTCTTTCACGTTGCACTGTTCATTCAAGTATACCTGGATCCGAGCATGTAAGTGCATCCTCATTGGCTTGGCCAAATGAGGAGGTTGGCTAAAATTTGCATAATTGATGTAAAAAACATCCCACATTGAATTGGATAAATCTAAAATAATTTAGACTTTTGCTACAGTGGTTGGCCAAATATGGAGAATCACAATTGATTCGCCAAATATTAAAATACTAATTTCTCACTCCAAACAAAAATTAAAATATTAATTTCTCACTCCAAGCAAAAATACTATTTGGTTTCTATTTAAGAAATTTAGATAGAATTTTAAATGAGTTTAATCAAATATTTTTTGTTATTAGCATTAAATGACTTTTGAAAATATGATTTTTTTAATATTAATTTAATTACAATATAATTATTATTAACATTTAATTGGTAGAGATACAAAATGTGATAAAAATAAATTAAATAAAAAAATTATTAAATTATAATATTTTATTATTATATAGAGAGTGAATGGATAATCTAATGTGGGGGTTGAATTTAAATGGAATAGACAAATATAAAAAAGTGTGATATTGACTAAATTTTGAAGATAAATTTGGCCAAGCCAATGAGGATGATCTAATGCAGCCCAAGTGCGAAGAATTTAAGTTTTTGAAATCCATAATCCGGGTTATACCCACGTAGACCAAGTCTTGCAAAAAAATCAGTTTTTATTTATTTTTAAATTCTATTACACGAGTTGTACCCGAGTTAATAAAATATACCCGACTTGCAAGTACTGAAATTTTAGAAGTTGTTTAGATAATGAGATGAAATATGAACAAATAAGATAGGATGGGACGAGATGATTTTAAATAAATTAAATAAAATATTATTAAAATATTATTATTATTTTGAGATTTGAAAATGTTAAATTATTTATTATATTTTATGTGATAATTTAGAATAATTAAAACAATATGAAATGAAATGGATGGAAGGTATTTAACAAAAGGACCTAAATCCGATATCCGTCCCTAAATATGAGCTGATGATTAATCCGATTATGGATCCGAATTAAATAACTGCCTCTTGACCGGGTTGGAAAATGGGCCCGGATGAACGTGGGTACCTCTCTCCATGTAACCCCTCTCTCTCTCACACAAAAGTATATTCTTTCCCATAAAACCGCTTGAAATCAAAAAACGGTTTGAACTTAAAGACCAAAACTCTGCCCAACGGTTTTTTTTTTTTCCCTCTCTATGTTTTCTCTCTAGAACAGAGTAGATGTTTTTTCCTACCCTAGTGTAGGCCGTCAAGGTCCAATCTCTTTTCTTCCTCTTCTTAAGAGTGGAAAGAGATATTTTATGATGGATGAGAAACTACGGTTGCTATACGAGAAGCTTTCCCTTACTGCAGAGGAGTCTGCGGAGGTAGTTGTAGAAACAGCGAAACTGGCTGATCTACAGGCTCGAGGTGAGAAGTCTTTGATGGTCAAGCTTTTTATGGATTGACACTTTAATTCTAAAGCATTTAAACAGACGATGCGGCAGATTTGGCGACTGAATAAGAGCATAAAATTTCGGGATCTAACGACGGGTCTAATGCTGGCGGAGTTTGATGACCCAAGGGATAAGACACGAGTCCTCCAAGATGGTCCCTGGACTTTTGACAAACAGTTGGTATTAACCAAGGAGTTTGTGGGTCATCTACAAGTGCATGAAGTTTCCATGACAGAACCAAATTTCTGGGTTAGAATCCATGACCTTCCACTGATTGCACAGAATGAATATGTCGGTAAATTGATTGGGAAGGCTCTGGGTAAGGTCATTTCAGTGGTTGTTGATTATGATGATTTAGCATGGGATGAGTACATGAGAATCCGAATAAGTTTGGACATTACGAAGCCTCTGCTGCGACAGAAGAAGATTTCCCTGGGCTCCCACAGAGACTGTTGGGTACGGTTCACCTACGAGCGGCTGCCGGATTTTGTTAACAGTGTGGGTGTATGGGACACTCCCATCGTGACTGTGAAACCTGGAAGTCCCGAACAACAGATCATGAGGGAGACAGTCTTCCTTACGGACTATGGATGAGGGCGTCGCCGCCTGCTGGATGGGGGGCTCATAACCATCAGATGGGCCAGAGGATTAGCAACACTGGGAAGCAACATACTCCTATCTCTGTGGCCAATACCGAGGGCCACGCCGCAAATTTGCAAGAGAAATCTACGGGAACTCCAGATAACCGTGATACCAGGGCTGAGGCAGTTGCGTCTAGTCAGTTATTTAATGTTCCCATTTATGAAGAGCAGTCGTGTGATAAGCGGAGTGAAGCTGAAACTTCGAAGAAAGGCGTCCCGAATGTTCAACTACAATCCGTGGAAGCAGGAGTTTTCAATGCCATGGTTGACGCCGTACCCAACGGCCAGGAACACTACCCCTTAGATAAAGAAGCCGTTTTATGCCCTAATGGGCCTCTAATGGATCACGTGGTGAGCCCAACAAAGCCCTCTGGTGCTGGAGTTGCCCGGCCCAAACTAAGATCCAAAAATAGAAGGCATCCAACCTCCCCCGTGATTGAAGTGGAAACCCCAGAAGCTTCCATCAAGACTCCGCGTAAGCGACCTGCTCCATCTCCTGTACGCGAACATGAAAGGGCTGCGAAGAAGGCTTCCACATGCTTACTTATGGGTTTGGTGGAGGAAGATAATCATACTGGATCGGCGGAGGCTGCGGGACAGCCCCGCCGAAACCAATGAGGCTGCTAACCTGGAATCCTCGCGGGCTTGGGAGCCCACGAGAATTTCGAACTCTTCTTGATCTAATCAGGAAGGAAGCTCCCGATGTTGTCTTCCTGTAGGAGACAAAGGTTACATCTCACGTAATGTATAGCTACAAAGTTAGGTTAGGTTTTCTCAATTGCCTTACTGTTGATTGCTTTGGCTGTAGTGGAGGCTTGGTGCTTTTATGGAATGCAGAGGTTAGTTTGCAAGTGCTTAATTATTCAGCTAATCACATCCATATTATGATTACAAATGGTGTAGATGGAACTAGGGATTGGTTCCTAACAAGATTTTATGGCCATCCTGAGACTGCCAAGAGGAACCAAACCTGGGATTTGATCCGTTCACTTGCCCCTTCAGTTGACAAACCTTGGCTTGTTTATGGAGATTTTAATGAAATCTTGGATCATAATGAAAAGTGGGGGGAAGAATGAGACCTCAAAGTCAGTTAGATGCGTTTCGATCTGTTCTTACTGATTGCCAATTGATGGACCTGGGCTTTTCAGGCCCTGCCTACACATGGTGCAATAGGAGAGAGGTAGGAGGTCGAATTTCTGAAAGACTTGATCGATGCTTAGCAAATTCTAGCTGGGTTGATTTATTTCCTAATTTTAGTGTTCAACATGGGACTGTATCCTACTCTGATCACATTCCTGTGTGCCTTAATGTTGATGATTTTACTACTCAGCAAAGGGGTAAAAGGATGTTCAGATTCGAGGCTATGTGGGTGGGTCATGTGGACTGTGAAAGAATTATCCAAGATACATGGCAAGAGGAGCAGAGCGGAAGTCGCATGGTTGCTACTATGAGTATGATTTCAAATTGTGGAGGCAAGTTAGCTGGTTGGAACCAAAAGAAGTTTGGCATGGTTCAAAGACAAATCAAACAATCCCAAGTCAAGATGAAAAACTTACAATCTACGGATCCCACTTGTGAGAAAGTAGAGGAACATAAAAAAGCAAGGGAGGAGGTTCAGTTGTGGCTAGAGAGGGAGGAACTTATGTGGAAACAGAGATCAAAGGTTCAGTGGCTGTGTTGTGGGGACCAAAACACCAAGTATTTTCATCAGAAAGCTTGCCAAAGGAAGAAGAGAAATTTTATTCAAAAGTTGAAGGATGGATATGGAATTTAGAGAGAGGGAGCCCATCGAGATGAGCTGGTTAGGGAGTACTTCAGTTCCTTGTTTACTACTTCATCAGAAAGAGGTTCATTGGACATTCTGAATGGGGTGGAACCAAGGGTGACTGCCGAAATGAACACTCAGTTAGAAAAGAGTTACAATGCTGAAGAGGTGTTCACTACGTTAAGGCAAATGCATCCTAGCAAAGCCCCCGGCCCAGATGGGATGCCACCAATTTTTTTTCAAAAATATTGGCACATCATTGGAGACAAAGTTACTGCAGCTCTGCTCGAGGTCCTCAACACAGGTCAGTTTCCACCTGATTTAAATCACACTCTGTTAGTATTAATACCAAATACATGTTCACCTACGTTAGTTTCTGATTTTCAACCTATTAGCTTGTGTAATGTAATTTACAAGCTTATAGCTAAAGTCATTACTAATCGATTGAAAGGTGTGCTGCCCTCCATTATTTTTGATACAAAATCTGCATTTGTGCCTGGAACACTCATCACAGACAATGTGTTAGTAGCTTATGAGCTAATCCACTATCTTAAACATAAGAAAAAGGGGAAAAAGGGCTTTATGTCACTGAAATTGGATATGTCAAAGGCTTATGATCGAGTGGAATGTGATTTCCTTGAAAGCATCTTAAGAAAATTGGGGTTTACTCGTGGGTTGGTTGATCTCATCATGAAATGTGTGACCTCAATCTCTTTCTCCGTCATGGTGAATGGTAACCCTACGGATCCAATACTGCCTTCTCGAGGCATTAGACAATGGGACCCCCTGTCCCCTTATCTATTCCTATTATGTACTGAAGTTTTAATTAGTTTGCTTAAAAATGCTGAATTGGACAGATCTGTTAAGGGATAAAAATCTGTAGGGGCGCCTAGTATCAATCATATGCTTTTTGCTGATGATTCTATTGTGTTTTGTGATGCGGATGTCGCCACCTCAATTAGCATTCAAGGGCTGTTAAGGAAATATGAATTAGCCTCTGGTCAGATGATTAACAAACAGAAAACTGCCATGATCTTCAGCTTTAATGTGCCTGATAATTTGAAAGAAACAATTATGGCTATGTGGGGAGGGAGTACAGTTCAACAATATGAGAAATATTTGGGCTTACCTCCCATTGTTGGGAAAGCTAAATCTGTTGCTTTTGCAGAAATTAAAAGTAGAGTATGGAGGAGAGTACAAAGTTGGAAGGAAAAATTCTTGTCTCAAGGGGGTTAGGAGATCTTACTAAAGGCTGTTGCATGTTCAATCCCATCTTTTGCGATGAGTTGTTTTAAACTGCCCGCTACTTTCTGTAGAGAATTAGAGAAGATGATGGCTCGGTTTTGGTGGGGACAAAGAGATGTGGGGAGGAGAATCCATTGGATCTCGTGGGACAAACTCTGTGTTCCTAAATCCAGCGATGGAATGGGTTTTCGAGATCTCAAAGTTTTTAATATGGCCCTTTTAGCTAAACAGGCTTAGAGGGTGCTCAAGTATGAAACCTCTCTAATACACAAGTTGTTTAAGGCTAAATATTTCCCTAATTCTTCATTTTTTTGAGTCTCAAATAGGCCATAATTGTTCCTACACTTGGAAAGGAATTTGGGAAGTAAAAAATATGTTGATGAAAGGGTGTCAATGGAGGATTGGGAATGAGGCTACTGCTCGGATATGGCAAGTAGCTGGGTCCCTGGCTATCAAAGTTTAATGCTGGAGGAGACTGTGTGACGTCCCGATTCCCACGTACAAAAAAAAGGGGAATCATGACGTCAGGATGATGACAACACGGTCACGCATCCCAACGATAGTGCCAAGTTTGTGTACATGCAACTGTACAATACACAATGCAGTGGATAATATAAATAAGTCTACTAAGTACCAGAATTTTTTAAATACAAATATTCAAAACAAATCATCTTTAAAAAGTTATACAGTCATCCCAAATATATTACAAAGGCAATACATAAATAATTGATAAAAACGAATCTCGATAAACAGGTGCAATCCCAGATCACTCCTCCAACGGAGCCAAGCTAAGGCTCGTCATCCTCATCTGCATCAAAATCTGCGATACCATAAAATGATACCACATGTAAGTATAAACCAAACAACTCTCGGGATAAAAACATATTGATGCAACCAATATGCATGCATATAATGAAATATGCATCAAATCCAAAATATCATTTTTTCTGAAAATAGATATTTTCCAACACACGCCAAAATCACATTTTGGCCCAAAAACAATAATTCGTCATTTTTCCAGAAAATGACCCAAGTCAATAAAACATCATTTTCCCAGAAAATGAATCACATAAAATCCTTTTATTCAACAGACGCTATTTTTCTAGAAAACAACCCATTAATCCATTAACCAATGCACCATGATCTCCCCTAGGGATCATCCGCACGTCCTGGCTTCGTAGCGATGCTCAGTTCTGCGCCCAACGCGTTTGTGGCCAAGCACCCACTACGCAACGAGCGATGCCCAGTTCCGCGCCAGCGCTTTCGTGGCCAAGCATTCTCTAGCCCCCGCCAGTAGAGGGGCCACGGAGTCGGCACGAGATCATCTCGTCCGATCCCATTGTTACCCAGTGACAACCCAGGGGACGTCACTCAGTATATTCCGCTCCCGAGTGACCAGAGGAGCTCCACTGAGATAATACCTCATCTCGGCTTGAGGTCGTGATACACACGCACCCAAAAATCCTTTAACACATAAAAACCCAGTTTTCAATCAATACATGAACATGAATGGATTTACAAGAAAACCCAGTTTCCTTTACCAACATGATCATGCGTGTAATATGCCATGTACGTGAACAACACCATAACCAACAACCAACAACTCACAATGCAAACCAAACACACAACAACTCCATCTACAATCCATCCGACCCCCAAACTCCTCGGACTCAATCCGGCATATAACCAACCAGATCACAATAATATGAATTAGTGCAAAAATATATTTAAATCACGATAGTTCTTTGGAAAAATACTTACAGTGCTATATAGTAATTTTTGAAAGATCAT